>NC_133651.1:205110934-205274783 GCF_009905375.1 Apium graveolens | reverse complement strand
CTCAGAGACAAAATCTTGAAGGAAAAACAACTTTCATTAATATATCAAGACAATACATTTATGAAATGGAAATTACATCAATACTTATACAAGATTTTCCCTAAGCTTCTAATCCTAACATCAACAGCCTTAGTCCTAGCTAAGAAGCCTGACAAAGCTGATGATGAAGAAAAACAGGAAGAAGACGAGATTAAGTCATCTTCTTCTTCCTACTCTCGACAAACAGAATGGCGAGTCGGATGATTCGCTCTTGCTGGCGGAGAGCTTCCAGCCTTTCCTCCTCCAATCGCTCCAGATGGCGATGGTAGTCCATATAGAAGAACAGAAGGTGTGTCAGTACCTCCTGTGGGACAGAGTCCCATATCTCCTCAGGAATGGCTGTGACATGCCATTCCTGCTGCCACTCGGCACAACTTAACTCCATATTGAAGTTTTGGTAGTTCAAAAACATGTTGTATCTGACCATTGTGTTTTTGAAAGAAGAAGTATGAAGATAAGTGTGTGAGAAGAATTTGATGGAAAGACTGATGTGAAGTGGCTGCTTATATAGGCAAGAGAATGCCAGGAGACGCAAAGAAATTGAATGCTGACAGGTAGAATTAATTCTACCTCTTCTCCCTAGACTTTGAAAAAGAATAACATTCATTGGAAAGAGGAATCATGGTTTAAACCGCACAAGAAACAAGAAATAGTGGACTGTTCAAGTACGAATACCATTAATCCTAATCATAGTGACTATTAATCTTCCACTTCAACATATTCTAGTTCGAACTGAGACTGTTATCAATTTTTATTCACAGATAAGCCAAGTAAAGGATTAGACTGAGAAATCAGAACTTAGACCTATACCAGAACTTAACAGTCATCAGAACATAATTTCTTAACTCGAAAAAGGAATGCCCATCTTAGTAAATCCTCATACAAGTTCTGAGTTATAGACTTCAGAACTTAATCATCAGAACGTGTAACTAGAACTTGTCCTCAGAATTTGTGCAATAATGACACAATGACTGTTTATCTAAAATAACATAGACCACCACAGAAATTTTCATCATTCAGATGGAGTGATTAGTGTGTGCATTAAGCTAAATAACAGACAAAGAGTAAAGTCTGATTCACTTCAGTATATCTTAGAAATAAGGCATAACTAAAATTTTGCTAAAGAGTTGTCACTGTCCTGAAACCTACTGATGAATGAGTTCATGCTTGAGTCCACCTCAACTGTTTTTTGCTAATTTTATGCATCTTTTGAAATTCTATTTTACAGTGGCTTCTCAGTGTAAGTGACTCACAACTGTGTATCAGAATTTATGCTATTATCAGAGTATTTCTCCAGTAATCATAGAGTGTGAAAAGTCACCAAAAAATATTTTGCTTTTCTAATGCATATCTACTTAATACCAGCAATGCACTTGGGTCGTCCCTTCCACATTTTTACTCTAGATCTCAAAGGAGTACCTGATTTTATTCTTTGATCTTTTTGCTTTTTCTTTTGATAAGTGAGGTTTATCAACACTTAGTACATTCAGCAGTTTTACTAGTATCAAAACTTAACAGATGAGTAGCATTATTCTAATTTGTGACTTAGTAATAAGATATACAAAGTAAACTTAACTAAGCTCAATTATCAGAATTTGCTAGTGTCATAGGGTTTCCACTGAAATAATTACTTCTTACATGGAATCATTTGTTTATTGAAGACTACTAGGTCAGTATCTAGCACAGTTATCCTCATAGGATTGAATAGGTACTTGAACAGACATATCACTTATCAGAGTTTAGAAACATATATCAGACAACAGTCAGTACTTAAAGACATTTATCAATTAAGCACAGAATACACAATGAGATTAATTCTGTAAATACTGAGCATAAAGTCTGATAACACAGAACAAGACTAAGCAGATTTAGAGAAAGAACCTGAAACCATTCCAAGTTCATTTACCAATCTTGTAAAAGTAGCTTCACACAGTGGTTTTGTGAAGATATCTGCTAGTTGTTGATCTGTGGGAACAAAATGCAATTCCACTGTACCTTCATCCACATGTTCCCTGATGAAGTGGTACCTGATGCTGATGTGCTTTGTCATTGAGTGTTGAACTGGATTACCTGTCATAGCAATAGCACTTTGATTATCACAGTAAATAGGGATTTTGAAATATGTTAACCCATAATCCAGTAACTGATTCTTCATCCAAAGAATCTGTGCACAACAGCTTCCTGCAGCAATATACTCTGCTTATGCAGTTGATGTGGAAATTGACTTTTGTTTCTTGCTGTACCAAGAAACCAATCTGCCTCCAAGAAATTGGCAGCTTCCACTTGAGCTTTTCCTGTCAATTTTGCAACCTGCAAAATCTGCATCTGAGTAACCTATTAGTTTAAAATCTGATTCTCTAGGATACCATAATCCCAGAGCAGCTGTTCCTTTAAGATACTTAAAGATTCTTTTTATAGCTGTTAAGTGAGGTTCTCTTGGATCTGCTTGAAATCTTGCACAAAGACAGGTAGCATACATGATATCAGGTCTACTAGCAGTTAGATAGAGTAGAGAGCCAATCATACCTCTGTAGTCAGTAATATCTACTGATTTACCGGTATCCTTATCCAGTTTCGTCGCAGTGGCCATTGGAGTGGATGCACTTGAACAATCTTGCATTCCAAATTTCTTCAGCAAGTTTCTGGTGTACTTGGTTTGACAAATAAAAGTGCCTTCCTCATTCTGCTTGACTTGAAGGCCCAGAAAATAGCTAGGTTACCCCATCATACTCATCTGATATCTTGACTACATTAGTTTGGCCAACTTTTTGCAAAGTTTGTCATTTGTAGATCCAAAAATGATATCATCAACATAAATCTGGACCAGAAGTAAGTCCTTTCCATGGTTGAGGTAGAACAGTGTTTTATCTATTGTCCCTCGGTTGAATCCACTTTCCAGAAGAAACTGAGCTAAAGTCTCATACCATGCTCTAGGAGCTTGCTTAAGTCCATAAAGTGCTTTGTCAAGCCTGTAGACATAATCTGGATGTTTGGTATCTACAAAACCTGGAGGTTGTTCAACATATACCTCCTCCTCCAATTCTCTATTGAGAAAAGCACTTTTCACATCCATTTGAAAGACAATAAACTTTTTGTGAGCAGCATAAGCCAAGAATATCCTTATGGCTTCTAACCTAGCAACTGGTGCAAATGTTTTATCATAATCAATTCCCTCCTGTTGAGAATATCCTTTTGCAACCAGCCTTGCCTTATTCCTTGTAATTATGCCATCACTGTCAGTTTTGTTTCTGAATACCCACTTTGTACCAACAACAGATCTATTCTTTGGTCTTGGCACTAGGGTCCAGACTTTGTTTCTTTCAAATTCATTCAACTCTTCCTGCATTGCTTGCACCCAATCAGCATCTTGAAGAGCTTCTTCCACTTTCTTTGGCTCAGTCTGAGAGAGAAAAGAATTGTAAAGATATTCATTTGAAGTACCTGTTCTAGTTCTGACACCTGCATCAGGATTTCCAATTATCAAATCAGGTGTATGTGATTTTGTCCACTTCCTTGCAGATGGAAGGTTTTCTCTAGAACTGGATGCTCCCCCAAGATCCATGCTATTTTCATTTTTATTTTCTGATGCTCCCCCTGAAACTATGCTCTCTGAGTTGGATTCTTCAGTATTTAGATTTTCAGCACTATCAGAACTTGGCTTATTAGAACTTGAAGAGCCAGATGTATGTTCTGATGTTTCTTGAGATGTGGTAGGATCTTGAGTATGCTCCCCCTGCATAGGTGCATCTTCCTTTGACGTAGTCTCCACAGTTTCAATAACATCAGAGTTTAATCCATCAGAGTTTACAGTATCAGGACTTAGACTATCAGGATTTTCTGTATCAGAATTTGAGTCTTCATTTTCAAATCTCAACTGATCATGGTCAATGAAATCTTCAAGACCAGTAATCTTTTTGTCATCAAAAGAGACATTGATAGATTCCATGACCACTTTTGTTCTCAAATTATAGACTCTAAAGGCTTTTGTGGAAAGTGGATATCCAACAAAGATTCCTTCATCAGCTTTTAGATCAAACTTTGATAGCTGTTCAGGATGAGTCTTGAGAATAAAACACTTGCATCCAAATACATGAAAATATTTCAGATTTGGCTTCTTTTTCTTCACCATCTCATATGGTGTTTTTCCATGCTTGTTAATGAGTGTTGCATTTTGAGTAAAACAAGCAGTCTGCACAGCTTCAGCCCAGAAATAGGTTGGAAGCTTTGCTTCTTCAAGCATTGTACGTGCAGCTTCAATGAGAGTTCTATTCTTCCTTTCAACAACTCCATTTTGCTGTGGAGTTCCAGGAGCAGAAAATTCCTGCTTTATTCCATGGCTTTTGCAGAACTCTTCCATTATCAAATTCTTGAACTCAGTGCCATTATCACTCCTTAAAACTTTCACAG
This sequence comes from Apium graveolens, assembly GCF_009905375.1. Taxonomy (NCBI): domain Eukaryota; kingdom Viridiplantae; phylum Streptophyta; class Magnoliopsida; order Apiales; family Apiaceae; genus Apium; species Apium graveolens. The sequence continues at coordinate 205,270,337 of NC_133651.1, read as the reverse complement.
AATCTTTGACCATTTTAACCAGATGTTTGATATGATCAATCAAGGTTGATGCAGTTTCACTTTTTGTATGCAAGAAATACACCCATGTGTATCTGGTGAACTCATCCACTATGACCAACGCATACTTCTTCTTTGCAATAGACATGACATTTACTGGACCAAATAGATCAACATATATTAGATGATAAGGCTCAAGAATTGATGATTCAGTCTTGCTCTTGAATGAAGATTTTCTTTGTTTGGCTTTCTGACATGAATCACAAAGACCATCAGGAGCAAATACTGTGTTTGGCAATCCTCTCACAAGATCTTTCTTGACCAGTTCATTTATATTGTAGAAATTTAAATGAGAGAGTTTCTTATGCCAATTCCAGCTTTCTTCAATTGATGCTCTACTCATTAGACAGATTGCAGAACCATCAGTACTTGTTGAAAGCTTAGCTTCATAAATATTACCACGCCTGTATCCTTTCAGAACAACTTTGCCTTTAGATTTACTCACAATTTCACAGTGTTCTTCAAAGAAATCAACATGATAACCTCTGTCACAGATTTGACTTATACTCAGTAGGTTGTGTTTAAGTCCTGACACTAGTGCTACTTGTTTAATTATGACATTTCCAAGATTGATATTGCCATATCCCAATGTTTTTCCAATGTTGCCATCTCCATAAGAAACACTTGGGCCAGCTTTCTCTACAAAGTCTGATAGCAGGGCCTTATTTCCAGTCATATGTCCTGAACATCCACTGTCCAGAACTAGAATATTTTTCCTGTTGTCCTGCAATCACAAAGACCACTAATTATTAATTTTAAGGACCCAGACTTGCTTGGATCCTTTGGCCTTATTAAGTTTGTTAACATTTGCAGCGGATTTAGCATCAGAGTTTATGTTAACATTTTTCTTATCAGAACTTACACTATCAGACTTTGAATCAGAATTTACACTAGAAGGAACAATGGAAACTTTCTTCAAAGAAGGTTTTATTTGATAATAATCATAGTACAAACTATGATATTCCTTACAAGTATAAATGGAATACCATAAACTACCACAATGAAAACAAGGATTTTGTGGTTTGTATCTAACAGACTGACTCTTAACTCCTGATTTTGAAGGTAAGGAGTTAATATTCTTATTCTTCCTGCAAAAAGAAGCCAGATGGTTAGAACTTCCACAGTTATGACATGTTTTCCTAGGAGCATCAGGAACAGGTTTATAATCATTGCTTTTATTCACACCTTCCTTTCCATTCCTATTTTTCCTAGGTGATTTTACCTTGTTTGCATTCTTGACATCTTTCAGCTTATGCTTAAGCTGCTTCTTTGTCATTAAGCCTATGTTCACTTCAGCTGTCTTTTCCTGTTTTAGTTTATCAGAAGTTAATTTCTTTGTAACTTCTGATTTTTCATTTTCAGACTTTACAGTTACAAACTTAACAGGTTTTAACTTTGGCTTTTGTTTATCAATAGACTTAATTTCTTCAGTTCCTTTATCTTTCTTATCTTCTCCATAACCTAAGCCCTCTTTCCAGTTTCCACTACTTAGCAAATTTTGAGTTGTTTTGCCAGAGTTAGTCCAAGTCCTGATAATCTCTCTTTTCTTTTCTAACTCAGTTTTTAGAAATTCATTTAATTTTAGCACTTCATTCATAACATAAAAAGCATCATCTCTATCCTTCTGAGTTTGATGGAACATGACTAACTTTTTTTCTAAGAAATCATTTCTTTTCTTAAATGCAAGATTTTCAGAAGTTAATCTTTCACATGTTAAAGTTTGATCTCTATAGCTAACAAACATGGTTTTAAGATATCTTCTCAACTCATTAATATCATCAGTATGAAAAGCATAAGTAGTCTGAGGTACCTTTGTTTCAGCAGCTTCAGAACTGCTCTCAGCACTTTCTTTATCAGCATTTGCCATCAATGCATAGTTTTCCTCACTTTCAGAGTCTGAGGTGTTTGTCCAGTTTTTCTGCTTTGTGACAAGAGCCTTGCCTTTGTCACCCTTTACCTTCTTGCAGTCAGGAGATATGTGGCCTTTCTCACCACAGTTATAGCATTTAACATTGGTGTAATCTCCTCTGTCAGACTTTCCTCCTCTGCCTTCAGATCTTCTAAAATTCTTCTTATCAGAACTTATGCCTTTCCTGGAAAACTTCTTTCCCTTCCTGAACTTCCTGTATGCAATCTTTGTGATTCCTTTCACCATAAGAGCACACAACTTCATCATTTCCTCATCAGCATCAATCTCAGGCAAGCTTTCAGAATCTGAGTCATCATCACTCTCAGAACTTGATGACTCGGTATCAGACTTTATGAAAAGAGCTTTTCCCTTGTCTTTCTTTGAGGAAGCTGCTTTGGGGAATTCTTCTTCAGCCTTAAGAGCAACTGTCCTTGACTTTCCTCCTTTCCTCTTGCTTCTTTGTTCCATCTCCAGCTCATGAGTCTTGAGCATTCCATAGATTTCGTCAAGAGTTGTTTCATCAAGATTGTAGTTGTCTCTTATTATCGTTGCCTTCAAATCCCAGCATTCAGGAAGAGCTAACAGGAACTTAAGGTTTGAATCTTCAAGATCATACTCTTTATCAACCAATGATAAATCATTCAAAAGTTTGACAAATCTATCATATAAATCATTCAATGACTCATTAGTCTTTGAGTCAAAGTGTTCATACTCTTGAGTGAGTATTGTCTTCCTGTTCTTCTTAATTATGTCAGTTCCCTGACACCTTGTTTCCAGATCATCCCATATCTCCTTAGCAGTCTTGCAGTTGATTACCCTGTTTGACATTACATTATCAATGGCACTATGCAGTAAGTGTCGTACCTTAGCATCCTTAGCAATTGATGCTATGTCTTCAGCAGTATAATCACTCTTCTCCTTTGGTACGGTCTTTGCTGCTTCACCTGCAACTGCAACAGCGAGTTTGGTTGGTTTGTGAGGGCCTTCCTTGATTCTATCAAGGTATTATGGATCTGTTGCTTCCAGGAACATGGTCATCCTTACCTTCCATATGGCATATTCAGATGGTCTCAGTATGGGAACTCTAATGGTCTCATACCGACTCTGAATTTGTGTCTTTGGTGGTTCCTCAGTTTTGGTAGGCTTAGTTGGAGTTTCTGTGTCCGACATGATTGTGTTTGGATCTTTAACTGTATGTATGTTAACAGATAGGCTCTGATACCAATTGTTAGGTCACACACACACTGTAGAGGGGGTGAATACAGTGTATAGTACACTCAAATCGAACTTTAAGAACTTAAGTAACAGAAAACAAACTTTATTGAAACAATAAACTCTGTTACAATATGGAACTGTTACCTCTCAGTGATGAATAAATATCACGAGAGCTGCTAGGGTTACAATGAATAATCTTCTCTAATAATGATAACACTTATAGTGTAAACCCTATATCTGTGTTTATATAATACACAGTTACAAGATAATCGCTAATTGATATGGAATATAATTTTGCTTCCTAAAATATATCAATCAGATATCTTTTCTTCCAAGTATTCCATTCTTTACAGAATTCCTTCTTCATGCATATCTCTTCTTATGTTTATCTTGATCTTCTTTCCTTTAATCAGCTGCTGTCCTTACCTGATTGTCCTTCAGCACTTAAGTTCTGATATCTATTTTCTGACAATTATCTCCTGATAACATATGTACTGATATCCTTAAGTCCTGACTTCCAGTATAAGTACTGATCAACAGTTAAGTACTGATTTATCCTGTTCAAGTAAGATCTGAAAGCTAAACATAAAACATATTAGCCATGACATTATCAAATATATCTAACATTGAACATACACAAATAAAACACAACCAGTTAGGCTGCAGGATTGGCTGGAGGATATCCAGATCCTTGGTTTGGGCAGGAATTATCTCAAATATTTTCTCACCCGTCATTGGAGGGATATCGTAATTTTCTTTGATGAGATTTATAGGTCATTGACCAATTCGAAGGTAATTTTTCTCATTAGCTTTGTGTATTTGATACATTGACAAAATCATTGATGCTCCGGTGTTTACAACACCCATTTTGTGAAATCCATGCCAATTATTGTAGCATTAGAATCTTTTCCAAGAACGAGAATCATGATAAATATTGCACAAAAAATATATGAACCATGAATTATCAAATCCAAAACTATATCTTTTCTGAAAATATGGTACCCTCCTACCATCCCTAAACATAGCATATTGGAATTTAAACCCTACTTGTATGATGTTGGCCTTTTTACCTTCCATCACGACTTTGACAAGATAAAAGATAACACAGACTACTATAATGGAGAGCAAGAAAAACATGTTTAATAATGGAGTTTCTCCAAGATTTGTGAACACTCCAACCAACCCATTGCCGATTATAAGTACCAGACACATAGTCGTGTTCTGCACAGCGATCGCAACTGAAATAAACAACGAATATTGATTAATAAACCATGCATTATACGCCTGTAAAAAATAAATGAAATTCTGAATTTCTTACCAAATTCTCTCCGATTGATAACAGCAAATGACCGCCATTTCATGCAAAGGGATTTGCCCCGGTTGTGCCATCAAAACTACTGTGAATGAGTGCCCCATCTTAATAATTCTCATGAAATTTATACAGTTCTCAGATTCTATTCTTGGCTACATATTTTTGAAATTTTTTGTTGTAAGGAGATCTAGGCTGCCATTTACATGAAAGAGATACAAAAATGAAAATAACGAAAGACGATTTTTTAAGGAGAGAGGAATCCTCCATTTTAGTTAATAGTCTCTCTAAAGAAATAAGTCAATATTTATTCAACTATTCTTTTAAGATTTTATTCTAAGAGATAAATCAGCCAGAAATCTTTCACAGCAAAGGCGCCTTTTCAAGTGATTGTTTCTTTTAACTTTTTTCATTAAAACGGTTAAAATGCTCGATCTTTTCTGTTCTCCATAACTATAATAATATAAAATATTTATCATTTTTTGGTCCTTTTTCAAGTAAATTGTCTATCATTCTTATAAATTAATTATAATGTGAGTGGTTGATGAACAAAATATTAAAAATTATGAAATTTATAATTATCATTCATATCTTTTATTTTGCGACTTGTTAATAAACTAAAATATTTTCTGACATGGAAAGAAATTATTAAAAAGACTTACAAAATGGCGTACATGCACAGAAAATAAACTGGACTTTGACCAAATAGTGAAAATCTTTCTTGTGAATTAGGTGAGTTCATATCAGGATGTCTTCACTTTAATTCGAACACATTTACAACACCATATCTGTATCTTTAAACTTCTTTTCCGGATTCTTAGCTTCCAACACAGCAATAGCAAGTAATCTTTGCAAAGTCTTATATCAATTTAATTTAATGGGTCCTACAGGCAGCACACAGAATTAAACTACACCCTTACACACAGAATCACAGCATTTCCCCTTCGTTCTTAATTTGATTTTTTCAATCAAACAGTAAGTTTTTTAAAATCCGACTTCATTGTATTTTTCTCCATTTCTAACGATCGATTAGCATACCCTATATGCTATATTTCAACGCGATTTAGAAATTTTTTTATTTTAAATTCTAGCTTTCATTGTAAAAATATTTCTAGTGGAATAGCACTCTATAAATATTCTTACAATATTATACCTTTGACTTTGCTTTTCGATTTATAAAAAGGAGAAAAAAATATTATATTTTGTAGTATTAAAATATGATACTTTTATATCTGGTGGAAGTTCTTGGCGAAATTAATTACCAACATTGTATAATCAAAACAAGAAAAGGGAAAAAATATATACTTCGAACAGATGATTTAAATTAAAACATACAAACTCCTTTAAATATAGTAGAAGGACCGAATGATACAACTAAACCAATAGCTCAAATTAAAGAAGACACAAATATAAAAAAATCAAACCTATAATTAAAACCACTTGCTAACAGAAGAGAACAAAATAGAACATACACAAATAAAAACACAACTAGTTAGGCTGCATGATTATTTGGAGGATTAGTATCCAGATCCTCGGTTTGGCCAAGAACAATCTAAAATATTTTCTCACCCGCCATTGGAGGGATAATGTGATTTATTTTGTTGAGATTCATAGGTCCTTTCTCACTTCGAAGGTAATTTTCTTTGTTGTCTTTCTGCATTTGATACATTGACAAAATCATTGATGCTCCGGTGTTTGCCAACACCCATTTTGTGAAATCCATGCCAATTATTGTAGCATTATAATCTTTTCCAAGAACGAGATTCATGATAAATATTGCACAAGTAATTTATGAACCATCAAACCCCAAACTATAGCTTTATGATAATATGGTACCCTCCTATCATTCCTAAACATATCATATTAGAACTTAAACCTACTTGTATGATGTTGGCCTTTTTCCCTTCCATCACGGCTTTGAAAAAAAAAAGATAACGCAAACTACTATAATGGAGAGCAAGATAATCATGGTCCATAATGGAGTTTTTCCAAGATTTGTGAACAATACAACCAACACATTGTCGATTATAAGTACCATACACATATTCTATGTTCTGCACAGCGATCATAACAGAAATAAACAAAGAACATTGATTAATAAACCATGTATTATACGCCTATAAAAAAATAAATGATGTTCTGAATTTCTTACCTAATTCTCTCTGAATTGATAACAACAAATGACCGTCATTTCATGTAAAAGGATTTTCCCCGGTTGTTCCATCAAAACTATTTTCAAGTATGAATGAGTGCCTAATCTTAATAATTCTTATCAAATTTATACAGTTCTCAGATTCTATTCTTGGCTACATATTTTTGAATTTTTTGTTGTAAGGAAATACAGGCTGCCATTTACATGAAAGAGAGACAAAAATGAAAATAACGAAAGAAGATTGATTTTAAGCAGATGGGAATCCTTCATTTTAGTTAATAGTCTCTCTGAAGAAGAAAGTCAATATTTATTTAACTATTCTTTTAAGATTTTATTCTAAGAGAGAAATCATCCAGGAATCTTTAACAGCAAAGGCGCCTTTTCAAGTGATTTTTTTTAAACTTTTTTTATTAACACGGTTGAAATGCTCGGTCTTTTCTGTTCTCCGTAACTATAATAATATGAAATATTTATCATTCTTTTGTTCCTTTTTCAAGTAAATGTCTATCATTCTTATAAACTAATTATAATGTGAGTGATTGATGAATAAAATATTAAAACTTATGAAGTTTATATTTATCATTCATATCTTTTATTTTGTGACCTGTTAATAAACTAAAATATTTTCTGACATAGAAAGAAATTATTAAAAAGACTTACAAAATGGTGTACATGCACTAAAAACAAACTGGACTTTTGCCAAATAGTAAAAACCTTTCTTGTAAATTAGGTGAGTTTACATCAGGATGTCTTCACTTCAATTCAAATACATTTACAACACCATATCTGTATCTTTAAACTTCTTTACCGGATACTTAGCTTCCAACACAACAATATCAAGTAACCTTTGCAAAGTCTTAGATCAATTTAATTTAATGTCCACTATAGGTAGCACACAGAATTAAAATACAACCTACCACACAGAATCACAGCTTTTCCCCTTCGTTCTTAATTTGATTTTTCCCGTGAAACAGTAATTTTTTTAAAATAAGACTTAACTGTATTTTTCTCCATTTCTAACGATCGATTAGCATACCATATATGCTATATTTTAATGTGATTTAGAAATTTTTTATTTTAAATTCTAGTTATCATTATAGAAAATATTTCTAGTGGAATAGAACTCAATATAAATATTCTTACAATACTATACTTTTGACTTTGTTTTTTCGGTTTATAAAAAAAATTACATTTTGTAGTATTAAAATATGATATTTTTATATCTGGTAGAAGTTCTTGGTGAAATTAATTACCAATTTTGTACAATCAAAACAAGAAAAGGGAAAAAAACATACTTTGAACAGATGATTTAAATTAAAATAAACAAAATCCTTCAATTATAGTAGAAGGACCAAATCATACAAATAAACCAATAGCTCAAATTAAAGAAGACACAAACTTCAGACATAAATTTAAAAAAATTAAACCTAAAATTAAAACCACTTCCTAACAGAAGACAATAAAATAGAACATACACAGATAAAAACACAACTAGTTAGGCTGCATGATTGGTTGGAGAATTAGTATCCAGATCCTTGGTTTGGTCATGAACAATCTCAAATATTTTCTCACCTTCCATTGGACGGATAGCGTGATTTTCTTTGATGAGATTCATAGGTCCTTGCTCACTTCGAAGGCAATTTTCCTCGTTAGCTTTGTGCATTTGATACATTGACAAAATCATTAATGCTGCGGTGTTTTCCAACACCCATTTTGTGAAATCCATGCCAATTATTGTAGCATTATAATCTTTTCCAAGAACGAGATTCATGATAAATATTGCACAAGCAATTTATGAACCCTGAAATCCAAAACTATAGCTTTCTGATAATATGGTACGCTCTTACCATCCCTAAACATAACATATTAGAATTTAAAACCTACTTGTATGATGTTGGCCTTTTTCCCTTCCATCACGGCTTTGACAAAAAAAAGATAACACATACTACTTTAATGGAGAGCAAGACAATCATGGTCCATAATGGAGTTTCTCCAAGATTTATGAATAATACAACCAACACATTGCCGATTATAAGTACCATACACATATTCTGTGTTCTGCACAGCGAACGCAACTGAAATAAACAACGAACACTGATTAATAAACCATGCATTATACGCCTGTAAAAAAATAAATGAAGTTTTGAATTTCTTACCAAATTCTCTCCGAATTGATAACAACAAATGACCCCCAATTCATGCAAAAGGATTTTCCTCGGTTGTGCCATCAAAACTACTTTCACGTGTGAATGAGTGCCCAATCTTAATTATTCTCATCAAATTTATACAGTTCTCAGATTCTATTCTTAGCTACATATTTTTGAAATTTTTTGTTGTAAGGAGATTTAGGCTGCCATTTACATGAAAGAGAGACAAAAATGAAAATAATGAAAGAAGATTGATTTTAAGCAAATCGGAATCCTCCATTTTAGTTAATAGTCTCTCTAAAGAAGTAAGTCAATATTTATTCAACTATTCTTTTAAGATTTTATTTTAAGAGAAAAATCAGTCAGGAATCTTTCACAGCAAATGCGCATTTTCAAGTAATTGTTTTTTTAACTTTTTTTATTAACACGGTTGAAATTCTCGGCCTTTTTGTTCTCTGTAACTATAATAATATGAAATATTTATCATTCTTTTGTTCCTTTTTCAAGTAAATGTCTATCATTCTTATAAACTAATTATAATGTGAGTAGTTGATGAATAAAATATTAAAAATTATGAAATTTATAATTATCATTCATATATTTTATTTTGCGACCTGTTAATAAACTAAAATATTTCTCACATGGAAAGAAATTATAAAAAAGACTTACAAAATGGTGTACATGCACTGAAAACAAACTGTGAAAACTTTCCCTGTGAATTAGGTGAGCTTACATCAGGATGTATTCACTTCAATTCAAATACATTTACAACACCATATATGTATCTTTAAACTTCTTTACTGGATTCTTAGCTTCTAACACAACAATAACAAGTAACATTTGTAAAGTCTTAGGGCCCATTTGATAACAAGTGAATGGTTAAATTTGAACTGAATGAGTGAGTTTGTATTGTTCAGATTGTTTGTTTAGCCACATTAAAATCTGAATGACCGAAAAATTAGCTGAACGAGTGGGCTAAAATTTTCTATCTGAACTATTCATGAAGTGCGTGCTAGTATCCATCATGCTCCTGTCAAAAATTTTGTTCACATTTTTATATTAATTACTTTTTTATCTAATAAACTTCTCTTTTAATTTATGTTAACATTCCACGTATTATGTAATTGTGGTTGCAAAAAACTTAAAAATGTATATTTATCTAATTATCACATTTCTAATATCATATATGACGAAAATAATTATCTTTTATCATAATTAATTTAATTACAACTATTAAATATTTTATAATTTTAAATTTTTAATATTGTATTGGGTTATTAAATATTAATAAAATATTTGTACATACTGAATAAACAATTTATTTAGGAGTATTAATAGATATTTAAATTTAGATTTTATTTAATTATTATTTTTTATAAAAATGATCATTCAGAATTTTTGATTCAGGTTTATCAAATGACTCAAATCAATCATTCAGAAATTTGATTATTCAGAAATTTAACCGTTCAGAAAATAATATTCAGATTTATCAAATGAGCACTTAGATCAATTTAATTTAATGTCCCCTATAGGCAGCACACAAAATTAAAATACACCCTCCCACACAGAATCACAGCTTTTCTCCTTCGTTCTTAATTTGATTTTTCCCGTGAAACGGTATTTTTTTAAAAATATGACTTCACTGTATTTTTCTCCAATTTTAACGATCGATTAGCATACCATATATGCTATATTTCAATACGATTTAGAAATTTTTTATTTTAAATTCTAGTTTTCATTATAAAAATATTTCTAGTGGAATAGAACTCAATATAAATATTCTTACAATACTATACTTTTGACTTTGCTTTTCGGCTTATAAAAAAAATTACATTTTGTAGTATTAAAATATGATATTTTTATATCTGGTGGAAGTTCTTAGTGAAATTAATTAACAATTTTGTACAATCAAAACAAGAAAAGGGAAAAAATATACTTTGAACAGATGATTTAAATTTATACAAACAAAATCCTTCAATTATAAAAACACAACTAGTTAGGCTGCAGGATTGGTTGGAGGATTAGTATCCAGATCCTTGGTTTGGCCATGAACAATCTCAAATATTTTCTCACCCGTCATTGGAGGGATAGCGTGATTTTCTTTGATGAGATTCATAGGTCCTTGCTCACTTCAAAGGTAATTTTCCTCGTTGGCTTTGTGCATTTGATACATTGATAAAATCATTGATGCTCCGGTATTTGCCAACACCCATTTTGTGAAATTCATGCCGATTATTATAGCGTTAGAATCTTTTCTAAGAACGAGATTAATGATAAATATTGCACAAGCAATATATCAACCATGAATTATCAAATCCAAAACTTTAGGTTTCTGAAAATATGATACCCTCCTACCATCCCTAAACATAACATATTAGAATTTAAACCCTACTCGTATAATGTTGGCTTTTTCCCCTTCTATCACGGCTTTGACAAAAAAAAAAAGATAACACAGACTACCGTAATGGAGAGCAAGACAATCATGGTCCATAATGGAGTTTCTCCAAGATTTGTGAATAATCCAACCAACCCATTGTCGATTATAAGTACCATACACATAGTCTGTATTCTGCACAGCGATTGCAACTGAAATAAACAATGAACATTGATTAATAAACAATACATTATACGACTGTAAAAAAATGAATGAAGTACTGAATTTTTATCAAATTCTCTCCAAATTGATAATAATAAATGATGTCATTTCATGCAAATGGATTTTCCATGGTTGTGCCATCAGAACTACTTTCAAGTGTGAATGAGTGCCCCATCTTAATAATTCTCATCAAATTTATACAGTTCTCGTATTCTAATCTTGGCTACATATTTTTGAAATTTTTTGTTGTAAGGAGTTCTAGGATGCCATTTACATGAAAGAGAGACAAAATGAAAACAACGAAAGAATATTGTTTTTAAACATAGGGGAATCATCCATTTTAGTTAATAGTCTCTCTAAAAAAGTAAGTCAATATTTATTCAACTATTCTTTTAAGATTTTATTCCAAGAGAGAAATCATCCAAGAATCTTTCACAACAAAGGCGCATTTTCAAGTGATTGTTTCTTTTAACTTTTTTTTATTAACACGGTTGAAATGCTCGGTCTTTTATGTTCTCCGTAACTATAATAATATGAAATGTTTATCATTCTTTTGTTCCTTTTCAAGTAAAATATCTATCATTCTTATAAATTAATTATAATGTGAGTGGTTGATGAATAAAATTTTAAAAATTAAGAAATTTCTAATTATCATCCATATCTTCTATTTTGCGACTTGTTAATAAACTAAAATATTTTCTGGCATGGAAAGATATTATTAAAAAGACTTATAAAATGGTGTACATGCACATAAAACAAACTGGACTTTGACCAAATAGTAAAAAACTTTCTTGTGAATTAGGTGAATTCACATCAGGATGTCTTTACTTCAATTCAAACACTTTCACAACACCATATCTGTATCTTTAAACTTGTTTGCCGGATTCTTAGCTTCCAACACAGCAATAGCAAGTAACCTTTGCAAAGTCATCAAAATTTTACTGTAATATTTTAGATTTGGATAATAATGAGGCAGGTGAAAATTTTGTAAAGTTACTAGTCAGCATAACTTTTGACACAGAGAGAGGTAAAAGAATACAAACTAGTTATGAAGGAAGCTAACCTAGTTATGCTTTATATCATCCCGTATAATTTATGAAGGATTGATTTCAGTTTTCCAAGCCAGTTCTTAATTTCTAATCTAGTACTTGACTTCTTTGTTTTTTTGTCATAAATTTATTTTTCTCTGTTAGTTTATATTTTTTGTTTTAAAATATTTTAATTTAAAATGCATATAATAAGACTTTTGTGTAAAATATGCATTATTTTAAATTTAATCTAACAAATATTTCATACACTTATAAATAAATATGTCAAAATACACTAAATCAACTTGAAATGAACTGCTATTTTTTTTAAGATACCCAACCCCCACTTGATCATGATGCATTATGACATTAAATTTATTAATTAGTAATTTTATAATTTGATTCATTTCGGCTCCTAATCTAGTAACCCCTTTGTGCATTTTTTTCATAATCACTCAACACCTCTCTAACTGATAATCCCCAGATCACTCTCAATAAAAACTAAGGGGTTGTTATTCTAGTGTTCTTTGATATTATATTGGCGAGCTGTTATGATATTTGATCATACGATAACGTTAGTACTGTTTGGGTTGTCATTGGCTTAGAATACCGGCTTGGAAAGGTTTTCTAAAATTACATGAACAAATATAACTTCAGTTAGGTTCTCTCCTAGCTAGTTTATATTCTTTTATCTCTCTCTAGTTTGTATTCTCTCTCTCTCTCAGTGTCACAAAAGTTGTGCTGAATAGTGATTTTAGAGATTTGTTCACCTGCCTCAATAGTGATTTTAGAGATTTGTTCACCTGCCTCAATATTATCCAAATCTAAAATATTACGTTTAATGACTTTGCAGAGGCTACTTGCTCTTATTATGGTTGAAGCAAAAATCTGCAAGAAATATAAAGATGTAGGTAGTGGTGTTGTAAATGTGTTTGAACTGAAGTGAATATCAGAGTCCTGTATGTTTTTGCGCATGTACTCAACATGTGAGTTGCGATTTGTGATTAAAAAAAAGGTGTTTCCGACATACCCAGCAACATGAGATTTTGAATAACTTAAAAAATTCATGATTCACTAAATAAATCAAGTTATTCTATAATAATTCAAAAATCATTTTAAACGGATATAAAAATTACTTGAACAAAAGATAATCTGAAATAATAGAATAAATTATAACTATAAACCAATACAAACCAAATAATATGTTATTGGAATCGAAGATAGATGACCCAAAATATGAGATTCGATATAAATTTAAACTTTGAAAAATGATAAAATTAAGTTTAGTTTAGTTATCATAGTCCGAGTATAACTTATTGTCCATACACATTAATTGTTTAAACAGTTCCCTATTTTATGTTAAATTATTTTTTTATGATAATGTATATATTTGATCATAATTGTTTGACAAAGTACATCATATATATGTTATATTAAAAATACTGCATTTTTGGAAAGATTTTTTTTAAAGTCTCACATTGAAGAACAAGTCATGATTCGAAAATGTCTAAACCAAATTTAATTTGAACCTAATTTTGTCCGATTTTAACCCAAATTTTATCTGATTTTAATACTTGTTAGACCCGAAGAAAATTATATCCGATCAGAACGGTCTCCAAAATATATACCATAATTCGAAAGCGAATCTGATGTGAAATTGATCAGATCCAATCTCATTATGTGAAATATTGCAAAATAAAATATTTTTCTTTCTCACTGAAAGGATATCTTCGATGTATTATTTATTTTGATATTTGTTTGATTAAACATAAAATTTAAATACACGTAAATCCTCTTCAATAGGACATGAATTTAATTTATTCTAAGAGAGAACTCAGTCAGGAATCTTTCACAGCAAAGGCTCTTTTTCAAGTGATTGTTTCTTTTAACTTTTTTTATTAACATGATTTAAATGATCGGTCTTTTCCGTTCTCAGTAACTATTAAAATATGAAATATTTATCATTCTTTTATTCATTTTTCAAGTAAAATGTCTATCATTCTTATAAATTAATCATAATGTGAGTGGTTGACGAACAAAATATTAAAAATTAAGAAATTTAAAATTATCATTCATATCTTTTATTTTGCAACTTGTTAATAAACTAAAATATTTTATGACATGGAAAGAAATTATTAAAAAGACTCACAAAGTTGTGTATATGCACAGAAAACAAACCGGACTTTGACCAAATAGTGAAAACCTTTCTTGTGAATTAGGTGAGCTGACTGCAGGATGTCTTCACTTCATTTCAAACACATTTACAACACCATATATGTATCTTTAAACTTCTTTTCCGGATTCTTAGCTTCCAACACAACAATAGCAAGTAACCTCTACAAAGTCATCAAACTTTTACTGTAATATTTTAGATTTGGATAATAATGAGGCAGGTGAAGACGTTGTAAAGTCACTAGTCATCATAACTTTTGACACAAAGAGAGGTAAAAGAATACAAACTAGTTATGAAGGAAGCTAACCTAGTTATGCTTTATATCGTCCCGTGTAATTTATGAAGGACTGGATTTAGCTCTCCAAGCCAGTACTTAGTTTCTAACTTATTACTTGACTTCTTCTTTTTTGTCATGAATTTCTTTGTTTTCTGTTAGTTTATATTTTTGTTATAAAATATTTTGATTTAAAATGCATATAATTAGATTTTTGTGTAAAATATGCATTATTTAAAATTTAATCTAACAAATATTTCATACACTTAGAAGTAAATATATCAAAATACACTAGAACAACTTGAGATGAACTGCTATTTTTTTAAGATACCCAACCCCCACTTGATTATGATGTATTATGACATTAAATTTATTAATTAGTATTTTGTAATTTGATTCATTTCGGCTCTTAACCTAGTAACCTCTTCGTTCATTTTTTTTCATAATCACCCAAAACCACTCTAACTGATAATACCAAGATCACCCTCAATGAGGGGTTGTTATTCTAGTGTTATTTGATATTATATTGGCGAGTTGTTATGATATTTGATCATACGATAACGTTAATGCTGTTTGGACTGTCATTGGCTTAGAATACCGGCTTGGAGAGGTCCTTCATTAATTACATCAACAATATAACTTCGGTTAGGTTCTCTCCCAACTAGTTTATATTCTTTTATCTCTCTATGGTTTGTATTTTTTGTCTCTCTCTCTGTGTCTCAAAAGTTGTGCCGAATAGTGATTTTAGAGATTTGCTCACCTTCCTCATTATTATCCAAATCTAAAATGTTACGTTTGATGACTTTGTAGAGGCTACTTGCTCTTATTGTGGTGGAAGCAAAAATCTGCAAGAAATATAAAGATTTAGGTAGTGGTGTTGTAAATGTGTTTGAATTGAAGTGAATATCAGAGTTCTGTTTTTGTGTATGTACTCAACATGTGAGTTGCGATTTGTGATAGAAAAGGTGTTCTAACATACCCGGTAAAATGAGAATTTGAATAACTTAAAAAATTCATGATTCACTAAATAAATCAAATTATTCTATAATAATTCAAAAATCAGTTTAAACGGATATAAAAATTACTTGAACAAAACACATTTCGAAATAATAGAATAAATTATAACTATAAACCAATACAAACCAAATAATATTTTATTGGAATCGAAGATAGATGACCCAAAATATGAGATTCGATATAAATTCAAACTTCGAAAAATGATAAAATAAAGTTTAGCTTAGTTATTATAGTTCAGCGAGTATAACTTATTGTCCATACACATTAATTATTTAAACAGATCCCTATTTTTAAGTAAAATTATTTTCTTTATGATATGTATATGGGGGTGGCAATTTCGGGTAATGGGTTGGGTTCGTGTCGGGTTGGCCATACCCGATCTAATTTTTCGGTCTACTCAAACCCGATACGACCCGAAACGGGTTAAAATAATTAAATCTGAACCCTACCTGTGAATGCATGCTTTACCCGATTCTGACCTGGTCCGACACGAATTACAAACGGGTCATTTTATCTCAATCCAAGTTATAGTGAAAAACCTTCAAGAATATCTGTTAGGAATATGTTGTAGGCTTGATGCTAATTTACCAAAACACCTTAGTAGATTTAATTAAGTGATTTTGTAACTATCAATGGATAACCACACTTGTTCATCCGTTGATAGAGTAGCTTATATTTTAATAAGTTTTTGTAGCACATTCATGTATACTGTAATATCTTAGAAGTTTAGATGTTGTAGAGAATTTTAAGTCATGTTGACTACTAGTAAGATATGCAAAATAGGTTAGCTAATTGTAAATATTAGATGCCTTGTAATTTTGCATAAGTGAAACAGTATCAATTGCTAAAGAAGATACTTCCAATGGATAAACTACAAAGCTTTGATGGATTACTGGAGATAGTTTCAACAGATGATCCATTAGAGACTCAACGGATAACTCATGTGGAGTATCGACGGATAACAGTGAAGTCTCGACAGATAACCAATTCAAATAGTAGTTAAAAGTGACTTGATAGTCTGTTAGGCCCTTAATCAACTGTAAAGGGGGGTGAATATCGTTAATACAATTAATTCGACAAAGCTTCAACAAAATCAACGGGTTTTATATTAAGTTAATGTCATCATCATTCGTTGATATAAGTTCTGATATGAACTTCTAATAGTTTCTGTTTGATATCATCAATTGCTCCTAACAATCTCCCCTACCTTGTTCATTATGGAAATATGGACAAGTTCCAATTGATGATGTCAAAACTATCTAAATGCAGGAATCAAGTATGCATATTCAATCTTGCTTCAGTGAATATCAGACTTTACTCTTCTTCATGAACTGCTTCTTTAACTTGAGCAATGTCAGGGGTTAATTCCATTTCTTCAGCTTAGAAAGCTTCATAAATCTTCCTTCTTTGATGAGCTTGGTTGATTTCTTCTTCTTCACATTTTTCTTTAGTATCATAAGCTTGAACTACTGTATAGATTGGATCTATCAGTATTTGAGATTTAGTTTCCTTAGATACTGTTTTCTTCTTTGCAACAACTTTTGATTTAGCCTTTGAAATCTTTGACTTCTCTCCTATCTTCTCTTTTCCTTTAAGCTTTATATCAGCAGTTATAGTAACTTGTGATCTGAGATCTTCTGCCTGACTGATTTCCCTTATAACTACACCTCTGGTTGGTCTGTTAGAAGGATCATCTTCATAAAGTACTTGAGAACTAACAGCAATATCAGTATTTGTTATCTTCATGGAATTCTTGAAGTCTTCCTCCATTTGCCTTAGCTGTTCAAGATCAACTCCAGGATTTTCTCTTGCAAATATTCTTCTACTCACCTCAGAGTCAAATAATTGAATTTTTGGATCCTTGTAGAACAAAGTTGTCTTTCTTCCTTTAACTTTCAGAGTTTGAAGATATTGATTTTCTTCAGCACCAGCTTTTATCTCCAGAATACCTTGTCTTCATCAGCAGCAGTTATGACTTGTGAAGATTTTTGCATTTTTGTAGTCATAATCAAATCTTCTACTCTTCTTTCATTCCTCTTACTTTCTCTATCTTTTCTGGATTGAAATCTAGTGATTGCTTTTGATGAACCACTAACTCCAACTAGTTCTTCACCTCTTCTCCTTTTACTTTCCTTCTGTCCCCCCTTATTACCTCCATCAGGATTTTCATCATCAGTATTTATCAATGTCAGCTGCTTGCATTTAGATTTAACAATTTTCTCCCCTTGTTTGGAATCATCACCAAGCAGTAGAAAAAGAATTAGCTCCATTGAATTATGTACTTTTGTAGGTTGATCAGACAATTGAACTTGTTTAGCTTCCAATCTAGCTTGACTAGCTTCAATTGCAGTTTGTCTGGAAAGTATTGGTGCAATTTGTTTCTGAATTTTCTGATGAGTAGTCATCTTTGAAGCAGTCAATGATTCTTTAATCTGATTGATTTAAGTAGTAGTTTCTTCATGAGCTGTGTGTAAGGATCTGACAACTAAAGTTGATGCTTTCAGATGATTGAGCATATCAGGATTTGTAATCTTCTGTTCTGCTGTTTCTAGATGTGCAACAGCTTGTGTTCTGGAAATAAAATATGTATAATTTTTCCAATGAGCATTCCAGAGATTATCAAAATAATCTTGCTTCTTCTTAGCATCTAAATCTTTCAGTTTCTGTTGTCTTACATGCACAAGCATTTCTTCAGGGAAGAAAAGATCATCCTCACGATCTATAATAGCATTAGAAACATTAGCTTCTTCACCATCATTAGATTCTTCAATAGCAACCGGATTTTACACTAATTGCTGAACTTCATCACCAACTTCAGCATGTAGAATAGAATTAGAAATTGGTGCAGTATGTGATCTAGTAGCTTCCACACCTTCAGCAGTTAACTCCACATCTTCAAGTATTATCGATAAATGAATTGGAACTTTGAGATTAACTTCCAGAACCTCAATTCCTGTAACATGTTGTGGTGATTCTGAAATGGATGAAACTGTATGAATGGACTGTTGTGCTACTACATCTTCAGCAACAACAAGGATTGTCTCAGGTGATGGCAAAGTAGAGTAAATGGACTGTTTTTCAATAAAAAGAGGAATTGTCTCATGTGGTGAAATAGTAGAATATATGGACTAGAAGAAAGTATCAGTACTTAGACTTGCATAAAAATAGGAATTGTCTCATGTGGTGAAATAGTAGAATGTATGGACTATAAGAAAGTATCAGTACTTAGACTTGCAGGGAGATTAATAGCCCTTGATACATCAGAGTTTTCTTGATGTTCAACAGACTGCTGTTCAGCATTTGTTTCTTTAGTACTCTGAGCACCTGCAAACATATAGCAATTAAAACTTAATCTCTCTATTCTTTTAAAGTAGTCCCACTACACCTCACACCACATATCTCATGACTTTTAATAGTCAGAGCTTCCTTGTAATAACCCCAATTTTTGGAATTTTTGAAACACGGATGAATAGTAACTTTTGCTGATGATGCTGATTAAGAAAAATTATCAGACCACGCTATATAGGAGTACTGTTATGGAAATTCTAAGATCGTATTAGTATTCCATAAAGTAAATAAGTGTATGTAAAGATCGTCAGAATCCAATTCCGAACACTTTGATTTTTTCCCGAAAATCCACCAGATACCGAAAGAATTGAGTATAAGGTAACATGATTAAAGGGATTTAAATTCAAGGATTATAAGAGAGGATTATAAAAGGAATAAATTGTATTGAGAAAGGTTTAGGGAAAACCCAAGTAATAAGATCCCGGGTATGATCCCTCAAACGATAAACGAGAACGAAAGTTAAGCGAACCGTAAAACAAATAAGTGACCAAGAGACAAGCTTGTACAAGAAGCCAAGGATTGTGACATCATCAAACCATAAGGAAGAGACATGTGGCAAGTGGATGACATAGGCATGGTGACATAAGCATGACAAGGGGTTTTGTTTTGTTGGTTGATTTTGGGCCATGTAAAATTTACCATGGTAAAAAGCTAAAATATTTTCCAAGGCAAAAAGGAGAAGCAACCAAGCAAATATCATAAAACACAAAAATTAGAAGTTGACTTTTGCTTCCAAGAGCAAAAGCTCTCGGCCAAAACAAACCCAGCAACTTAAAACTGCCATATCTCCTTCAATACTCACTCAAATGTTATGTTCTATAGCTCGTTGGAAAGGTATTGAGATGGCCTACAACTCTTGTTCACAAATCTCTTCCAAATAAGTACGGTAACACCCTCATTTTTACAGTTCTTTCAATAGGACTTTTAGAAACTTTAAAGCCTAACTTTGTGTTCTTGATTTCTTTGGAAAGATCAAGCTTGTAGGAGGCTCCATAAGGCTTCCTAGTAACTTTCCACCCTCCAAGAAAGTTATAAATCTTCACACCCTTTAGTAATAAGTTTGAATGTTGAATTTTGGAGATGGTTTGGATGGATGAGTAGTAATTTGAATGATAAGCATGATTCGAGCTTAATTGTTAAGTAGTTTAGTTGAATTTGGAGATGTTATAATATATGATTGGATTGAGATCCTTGAGCTTATTATGACTAAAATCAGTAGCATTGATGTGTATCTTGAGTTGTTGTTGATTGGTAGTTGGATTGATATGATTTGGAATGGTAAAAATTTGGGAAATCGCGTAAACATAGCCGTCATACTGTCCGATATACTTTAGACTGTTTTTGCTCTTAACATCAGGACCCTTGAACTCACTGTTAGGTTTTGACCATTACCATGACTAGATAGTTCATGTTACGAGCTTCGTT
This sequence comes from Apium graveolens, assembly GCF_009905375.1. Lineage (NCBI taxonomy): Eukaryota > Viridiplantae > Streptophyta > Magnoliopsida > Apiales > Apiaceae > Apium > Apium graveolens. Next base: position 205,249,687 of record NC_133651.1, on the reverse strand, counting down.
TTGATATGTGGTACGCTTAAATCCGATGTACGGTTTAGGAGAAACGACTGTTTTAAGTAACGACGTTTCGCGAACGAATCATTACCCCTCGCCTTACTTTGAAACATATGTTAATGACCTAAAAAGGGTTAATTAGTGTATGAAACAATTATGTTAAGTGTATTAGGCAGTTAGTAAGATACTCGCGAAAGAATCGCCTTAAAACTCGTAATGGTTAAATTATTAAAAATGGTGGAGCCGAGGGTACTCGAGTGACTTAAGAGAATCAGTTAGCGCAAAGCGAGCGTTAGAGTCTAATTTGGTTAAAGTATAGATTTACAAGTGACTTTGGTTTAATTCCAACTCACATGTTGTTTATAGGTTACCAGACTCGTCCCGAGCCGTTTGTAACCCCCAGTCGCTCAGGCAAGTTTTCTACCCGTTATACGGTTGTTGTGATGTATATGTGTATATGCATTATCTTGTGATAAATGCATGATTGTTATTAGCAAATTCTTGCGATATATTGGAGCATGTGATATGGTATATATGCATGTCTGTCACGTAATCTTGATATATATATGTTGGTTCAAATGCTTATTAGTTGCATAATACCTATGCTAGAGATAAGCGGTAATTTGCATATACCCTTAGAAAAGGGGACCCCAAGGTGAACATATTTCTAAACCGGGAGTCGATGTTCCCGAGTATATTATATATATATATTTATATATATATATGGATATAGTTTTCAAAACTATTGATCAAATAAGGTTTATTCGATAACTTTATTTTATTTAATGAATATTATTTGAATATTCATTCGAGAACTTATGACTCTGTTTATTCTATTTAATGATTATTATTTGAATATTCATTTGAGGATGTATGACTCCGTTTATTTTATTTAATGAATATTATCTATAATATTCATTCGAGGTATTATGACTCCGCTTATTATTTAATAATATTCTTTATTTTATTAAAGAATAATGTTTCGATAATTAAACTTATTTTCGATTATTCAAATAAAGATAGTACTTTCGTATAAGTATATCTTTGGTTATTTAATACTCATTTCAAGTATAAGTTTTACAACTTCTACTTCAAGTTATTTATACAGAGATTATCCTTATGGGAATATTATTTAATAATATTTAGATATTTTCTAATATATCGGGACTGATTTACTTTATTAAATCAGCATTACTCCAAACACTCTTTAAAGTGTTTTCGAGTCTTCAAAATGATTTTTAAAGGTTAGAGCGGATCCCAAAACTCGTTTTCAAATTTAAGATCTTCCTTTTTGAAGGGGACTTGAATACTCGCTCAAAAATCTAAGGGATCCGGCTCTGTGGTGTATTTTATATTCGCAACAAGGTTGCTGTTTTGATAAATGAATTGATTACTTACCCAACGTTCGGGAAGTAAGTCCATCTAATTGAGTCGGCATAAGCGACAGGCCGGGGTACGGTCTATCAAAGTGTAAGTGGCTGGGTGGCAGTCCATCAACGCGTAAGAGGCCGGGTGGCGGTCCAGCACAAGGTCCTTATGTGGCCAGGGTGATGACCGGTGGGGGATTCATCCATCTACTAGTAGAAAAGGTTACTTATTGGTATCTTTGCCTGATCAGCAAGATATCAGGTTTATGCCAAGGTTTTCTCCTTTCCAAAATTCATTGGACATTGCAACTCTGTTTATAATTTTCATAACAGAGGTTTTTAAGGAGTGTATGAAATGTATATATATAGGTGTATATATATATATCGGGACTTAATAAAGTATCTCGTAACTTCATTAATTATAATGATATTTCAAGGATTGAATCTATTCAAGTCTTATCTTGTAGTCTCATCTGGGTGATGAACTTTTGAAACTGATTATAACTTGAACGGTGGTAGTTCATGTAGTATTCGGATATAAGTATATTGGAATATCTTGTAACTTCATCTTTTAAACTTATATCTAGTAAATGATTATCTTGTGCATGTCAAATATTTTCGGAAAAATGTTGAGACAAGGTTAGATATATGTGATCACCTTGCAACGATATTTTATACAGTTATAAACGGGAACTCTGTGTATATTATACATGTCAGAGGATTTCAAAGATTGTGAAAAGTATATATGTACATATATACTGAATATTTTGCGACTTGGTCGCGTTAAGATATCAGCTCGGTTCATTTCTTCTTGACCAAGACTTTCATGAGTACTATGAGAATGCTCATATATTGTAAATCATTATACATATTATTTTGGTGGGCTTGTTGCTCACCCTTGCTTTCTTCTTTCATCACACAACATCAGATAGACAAGATGAACAGGATCAAGCTCCCAATTCACGAGCGGATAGGAAACGTTCCGCAGTTTCCTGTAGGCGTTGATGCCATTGTAGCTGAGGTAGGATCTACCAATAGGCTAGGCTTTCAACTTTTGATGTATTAGACTTATGTATATTTATGAATTGTAATAATGGCAAGGAAAATGTAAATTTATTCAGAAACCCTTTTAAGGTGTAATGGCAAATAATTGTGGAATAAAATGACTCGTGTTATTTTTGGATATTCATCTCTGAGACTATAACTTGTGGTGTGTGTGTTTATTGTGGGGTCACAGTACAGAGTAGTTGATTGTTTATTAAGATTGGGTGTTATTAAGGGAAATGGAACTCGTGACAACCCAGATCCCCGACCCCGGATTTGGGGGTGTTACAGAAGTGGTATCAGAGCTAAGTGTTATAAACCTCAGAGATGATGTGACGTTAAGATAATAAGTTCACTAAGATAATAAGAACTCTTGCCAAGTTCATAGTCGGGCTACCTAACGTAGTACTGACAGTTAAAACCCTTATGGGAACCCTTATAAATATCGTGATAGAAGCATAGTTCGTTATCGTATATGGTAGCGGGACTCCGAACTCTGAGGTTGAGAAGCAACAACGCGATGATGTTTTATTAGTTATTGGAGATCAGATTGTGGATCCAATAGAGCGTCCTAACGCAGGACCAGATGATGTTCATATTGAGGATGTAGCGGTTGAGGATGTTGTCCTAGAAGGGATTATAGCTGAGAAGGATCCCGTGAAGGATCCTGACAAGAATGAATAAAGGACCACTGAGGAATGGATGACCATGGTTAGGGCGACTACCAGAGGTAGGATTGGCCGGTCACTACCAGAGGTTTGTTCAAGTTTGTAAAGATAGTAGCCCCTTTAACGCGGCTTACTCATAAGACTGAGAAGTTCGAATGGACAGAGAAATGCGAGAACAGCTTTTAAGAACTGAAGCAATGATTGGTGACGGCCCCTATGATGGCATTGCCGGATGGAAAAGGAGATTTTGTGATCTGTAGTGATGCTTCGCATAAGGAATTAAGGTGCTTCTTACACAGCACATCAAGGAAATCGTGTACGCGTCAAGACAATTAAGGGAATATAAAATTCGATATCCCCACCCATGAGCTTGGGCTCGTGGCAATAGTTTTTCCCTAAAGATTGGAGGCAGTACTTGTATGGAGAGAAGTGCGAGATTTACACAAGCCATAAGTGCTCTAGTGCATTTTCACGTAGAAAGAGCTCAGCATACGCCAGAGGAGGCGGTTAGAGCTAATCAAGAATTATGATTGGGAGATTCTTTATCATCCAGGGAAAGCCAAAATGGTGGCTAATGCCCTTAGTATAAAGGAGAGACTCAAGATGAAAATGTCTTTGGGAGAGTTGATAAGAGATTTTGAGAAAATGGAAATAGAAGTGAAGGTAACCGGAGCCGGTACCGAAACGCTGTTTGAGATTACAATACAGCCCGAATTATCGAAAAGGATCATATTGTGCCAAGAAAAAGTGATGAATGAAGGCAGAGAGTCAATGACTCGAGAATAGATTAATACCAAGAAAGATGGTAAGGGAATAACGAGGTATTCCTACAAAATTTGGGTTCCAAACGTTTAAGATCGTAAGGACTGGATCTTAGATGAAATCCATAGCTCGAGGAATAAGATTAAGGGCAAACCCCGAATGTGATAGTCAGGGAGGTTGCCATTAAGAAAGAAGGAGCCCATAACATAATGAAGTGGAAAACAAGGATTTTAACGTATAAGATAACCCAAGTATGGGAGAACGATGAAACATTTCATACTAAGGAAACATAAAGTCGAGTAAGGAAAGGAGACCTGCGACGGTACTCCTATACGGCAATTCATGGACCTGTCTAAAGAGAACTTAGACTATTATCCCCAACCACCACCCTGAGGGGACATTGTGGTGGGAAATTCTTTCAGGACCTTTAAGTCACTAAGCTCTCAGAGTTCCAAGGAACAAGCGAACCCAGTCGAGGAAAGAGCCTGGCTAAAGGAAATATAGGAATCGTTTGAGATTTTAAATGATTAACGAATCACAAAAGACTGTTTTGTCACTTACCCTCCTAAGAGAAAGGCCACCCGCTGGTGAAAGACCAAGAAAGGCACGGAGCAGAGGTTAGAATAAACTGATTAATGTTCAGTCAATTGTTTTCGGGAAAGTAACTCCCAAGGTTATGAAGGTAGTATAAAAAAAAACTTTAGAGCCAGAACAAAAGCGGACAAGTATGATGAATTATGAATTTAAGTTGTAAAAGTTGTCAAGATTCGTTCTGAGGACACGAATCTAGAATGACAGGATGTTTGAAATCAATTCTTATGTTGTGTTGGTTCATGTAATGGTTGTAATGGAAACGAAAATAAAAGACTGAAAAGGGTAGAAATATAAAGGGATATAAAGGAAATAGAGTTGAGAAGTGATAAGGGAGTTAGGTATGGGAAACCCTAAGAAACCCTTGCAATGAATATAGAGAAGTGTGTCATCATCAGCGCGATGGTGATTGATCATGAGATCAATTCAAGGTTTGAAGGCGTAAGCGATACGTATAGTTAATTCCCTTGAAGTTGACAGTATTCGATGAAACTTTGAGATAGATCGATTGATTAATAAGGAAACGCAGATGGACTGAGGAGTCAAGAAAGTAAGAAATTAGGAAAATTGGATGAAGGAAGTGACCTTCAAGAATATGAAGTGTAAGACCAGTGGCTTGATACCCAAAAAGGGAGACGCTAGGTATGAAAGATATCCCAACATTGAGATGACTGTTGAGATAAAAAACAAAAGTAAATACGGAATTATTAAGAAGAAGTTCACGTTGAACACGACCAATATCTTCCAGAACATCCTTGTTATCATTACTGAATCAGGCAAGAAAAGTGGATAACCGTTATTGTCTTTTGAGGCCATATGGATTGACCTTATTTTGGATAAGGATATTATTATGAAATTAGGCATATACTATCGAGGTGGGAATGATTGAATAAAGACACCCTCATCAGGGATATATGACTTGATTTATCCATGGAAGGATGCATGTACCTTTTTAAAGGTGGGATTAAGGATAGAACATCGGTAATTAAAACGAATCCTAGGGGAATGCATAAAGGTTGGCATTTCACCCTTAATAGGGACAGCATGAGTTTTGACAAGTATGAATTGGAAAGGATCAAGGTAACAACAACCTTTAAAGATCAGTAAAGAAATTTTTCAGAAGTACATAGACAATGGTTCTAGTATTAGTAAATGGTATTTTGATATGCCCTGTATCTAGGGAATACAGGAGGAACAATTCAAGGATAACCTTAGAGGTTTTATAAGGAGAAAGGTAATATTCAAAATTCTCAAGAATAGAAATATTGATAAAGGAAATATGACGTAATTATAATGATGCCAAGTGGGGCACGTGTTAAACCACGAGAAAGTATGGATCGAACCAGTAAAGGTCGAAATTGTTCAGGGAAATTCGGACCTAAGATAAAAAAAAATGTTCTAAGTATGATTGAGAGTCAGTCGTGACAGTGATTAACCTCTAAAGACTGAGGCAATAACTTATGGAAAAATGGTGATATTTTTTTTACTCATCAGATTTTAAGGAAAACATCTTCACATAAGCAGTGATTGAAATGAGGTAGAAAATTTATTTGGAGGTGGTTAAAATGACATTGACTGTAAGGAAATTTTACTATCAGGAAAGGCCAAAGAGGTGGCCGACACTTTAAAGGTAAGAGGATAATTATAGGCGCTTGTGCCAAAGGAATACAGTGATGATGGTTAAAGCTGTGAAGGTTGTATTATGGTTTGGAAGATTGACATTGCTTCTGATGATTGTGCAATACCCAACCGTAATAGTAGTTGGTAAAGGTTTAATTCGTGTAATCGCCATGAGCGGGCTATCTATCTCAGAAGGTACTATCTTGAGATAAGCCAGGACCATGTTTCAAAAAGGACTAAACGAACCTTTGAGTTAAGTCTTCTATTGAAGGCAGATGATTAAGAACGGTATTAACCTGCTATCGTTGCTTTGATTGAAACTCTTCTGCAATTTTATCTGCTTCATGTCATGAAAGTACGTCAGGATCTGGAGTGTTCTTCATGAATTATGAATGGTAATTATGTTAACTCCTTAGAAGAATTTGGTACGACAGGTATGGACTCCGTATGGTTAGCTATTAAGATTCCAAGGAAAATGAATGACGACAGTCGGTCAGTGGTGGACCATAGTAATGCAGCAACGATTCTTTGAATAATGAGCCGATTACAACCGTTAGAGTTGTAGTGTAATGGATGTTGAGATTGGGTACCCCTAGTCGGGTTGTGGTGATGTATAAGTTCTCGTTGAATAGACTGGTTAAGTAGATTATCTACCTATTGAATATTTATTCCTTCTTATCAATAGAGAGTCGTATTACTATACGAGGAAGGTTGCGATGCAAGCATAGAATTCTAGTAATGATGGTGTATAGAATGAGATCCCAGATTCGATTTTTGATGTCGAGGGAGTTTCAAAGGTGATTATGTATAAGCTCGAGGAAGAGCATGGGTCCATAAAATGATGGACGGAATAGCAAAAATATTTAGGCATGTGAAATATGATGCTATAATACTTGATGTTGATATAAATACATATATGTTTTGTTCTCCTATGACAAACCTCTATAGTTTAGAGGTAGATTCCAAGCCAGATATTTTATGGCAATATTTTTTTACATATATACAATTTTCTTCAGTTCGTTCTTTTCTCTTCTTTTCATTTCATGTAAGCTGAGAAGAACAACCCTTCCAGAAGGGGAGGTATTGCCGAATGACTATCTATCTTTGTGATAGAAGCCTAGTAGGATACCATATGTCGTTTAATTGCTTGTCAAGTGCTAAAGGCTGGCCACATTCTGTACTAACTATGCAATGTAACAAGTGTTCGTGACCATAGTGATCTCTCAATAAATTCTTTTACTTCTATATGAAGGACCAAGCTTTCGAAGATGGAAGCAGCTCAAGGAAGTAGTATCAGTACGGTGGTATTCCGATCCTAACACATTCGTGATACTAAGGTTGACATGGTTATTAAAAGATTATAGAACGCTAACGAGCAAAAGTGTAACCAGTATAGTATTATGTATGGAAGATAGTAATGCTTACGAATTAGAAAAGAATGAGTATCGAGAAGCAAAAGCTATAATGCTAGAAGCTATGATGAGAGCCGGTGCAATAGACTTGAAAGAATTTGGAATGATCACTTAACGCGGATTAAGTTATCTCACGATAATCGATCGTATGTCAGTATCGAGGTATCGCCTTATGAGATCCTTGAGGGAAGACAATGTCGATCTCCCTTATGTTAGGATGAAGTTGTAGAGCGCAAGATGCTCAGACCAGCAGTGGTCCAAAGGACCAAGGATATAATAGATCTAATTAGAGGATGGCTGGTAGTAGCCCAAGATGGACATAAGAAGTATGTTGATTTGACACGAAAGGACATAGAATAGGAAGTAGGGGACCTAGTGCTGTTATAGGTATTTCCTTCGAAAGGATGGATGAGGTTCGAAAAGAAAGGAAAGCTAAGCCCACGAATTATTGGACCCTTGGATATATTAAGACGTATCGGGAAGTTAGCATATGAGCTAGCCCTACCCCCGAACATGTAGCAAGTTCATGACGTGTTCCACGTATCAATGTTAAGGAATTGTAATTCGGATTCCGGACAAATAGGGGCATATGAGCGCATAGACATGCAACCAGAAGTAACCTATATGGAGCAACCAGGAAGGGTTATAGATTGAAAAGGAACAAGTGCTTAGGAGAAGGGTTATCAAACTAGTCAGAGTTTGATGGTAGAACCACAACGTGGGAAAATTTACTTGAGAGTTAGAAAATGCAATGCTAAGAAAGTATCCCTATTCATTTTATCTGATTCCGGGACGGAATCCTTTTAAGGAGGGGAGACTGTAATAACCCCAATTTTTGGAATTTTTGAAATACGGATGAATAGTAACTTTTGCTGATGATGCTGATTAAGAAAAATTATCAGACCACGCTATATAGGAAACCTGTTATGGAAATTCTTAGATCGTATTAGTATTCCATAAAGTAAATAAGTGTATGTAAAGATCGTCAGAATCCAATTCCGAACACTTTGATTTTTTCCCGAAAATTCACCAGATACCGAAAGAATTGAGTATAAGGTAATATGATTAAAGGGATTTAAATTCAAGGATTATAAGAGAGGATTATAAAAGGAATATAATGTATTGAGAAAGGTTTAGGGGAAACCCAAGTAATAAGATCCCGGGTATGATCCCTCAAATGATAAACGAGAACGAAAGTTAAGCGAACCGTAAAACAAATAAGTGACCAAGAGACAAGCTTGTATAAGAAGCCAAGGATTGTGACATCATCAAACCATAAGGAAGAGACATGTGGCAAGTGGATGACATAGGCATGGTGACATAAGCATGACAAGGGGTTTTGTTTTGTTGGTTGATTTTGGGCCATGTAAAATTTACCATGGTAAAAAGCTAAAACATTTTCCAAGGCAAAAAGGAGAAGCAACCAAGCAAATATCATAAAACACAAAAATTAGAAGTTGACTTTTGCTTCCAAGAGCAAAAGCTCTCGGCCAAAACAAACCCAGCAACTTCAAACTGCCATATCTCCTTCAATACTCACTCAAATGTTGTGTTCTATAGCTCGTTGGAAAGGTATTGAGATGGCCTACAACTCTTGTTCACAAGTCTCTTCAAAATAAGTACGGTAACACCCTCATTTTTACAGTTCTTTCAATCGGACTTTTAGAAACTTTAAAGCCTAACTTTGTGTTCTTGATTTCTTTGGAAAGATCAAGCTTGTAGGAGGCTCCATAAGGCTTCCTAGTAACTTTCCACGCTCCAAGAAAGGTATAAATCTTCACACCCTTTAGTAATAAGTTTGAATGTTGAATTTTGGAGATGGTTTGGATGGATGAGTAGTAATTTGAATGATAAGCATGATTCGAGCTTAATTGTTAAGTAGTTTAGTTGAATTTGGAGATGTTATAATATATGATTGGATTGAGATCCTTGAGCTTATTATGACTGAAATCAGTAGCATTGATGTGTATCTTGAGTTGTTGTTGATTGGTAGTTGGATTGATATGATTTGGAATGGTAAAAATTTGGGAAATCGCGTAAACATAGCCGTCGTAATGTCCGATATACTTTAGACTGTTTTTGCTCTTAACATCAGGACCCGTGAACTCACTGTTAGGTTTTGACCATTGCCATGATTAGATAGTTCATGTTACGAGCTTCGTTTTGATATGTGGTACGCTTAAATCCGATGTACGGTTTAGGAGAAACGACCGTTTTAAGTAACGACGTTTCGCGAACGAATCATTACCCCTCGCCTTACTTTGAAACATATGTTAATGACCAAAAAAAGGGTTAATTAGTGTATGAAACAATTATGTTAAGTTTGTTAGGCAGTTAGTAAGACACTCGCGAAAGAATCTCCTTAAAACTCGTAATGGTTAAATTATTAAAAATGGTGGAGCCGAGGGTACTCGAGTGACTTAAGAGAATCAGTTAGCGCAAAGCGAGCGTTAGAGTCTAATTTGGTTAAAGTGTAGATTTACAAGTGACTTTGGTTTAATTCCAACTCACATGTTGTTTATAGGTTACCAGACTCGTCCCGAGCCATTTATAACCCCCAGTCGCTCAGGCAAGTTTTCTACCCGTTATACTGTTGTTGTGATGTATATGTGTATATGCATTATCTTGTGATAAATGCATGATTGTTATTAGCAAATTCTTGCGATATATTGGAGCATGTGATATGGTATATATGCATGTCTGTTTCGTAATCTTGATATATATCTGTTGGTTCAAATGCTTATTAGTTGCATAATACCTATGCTAGAGATAAACGGTAATTTGCATATACCCTTAGAAAAGGGGACCCCAAGGTGAACATATTTCTAAACCGGGAGTCGATGTTCCCGAGTATATTATATATATATATTTATATATATATGGATATAGTTTTCAAAACTATTGATCGAATAAGGTTTATTCGATAACTTTATTTTATTTAATGAATATTATTTGAATATTCATTCGAGGACTTATGACTCTGTTTATTCTATTTAATGATTATTATTTGAATATTCATTTGAGGATGTATGACTCCGTTTATTTTATTTAATGAATATTATTTATAATATTCATTCGAGGTATTATGACTCCGCTTATTATTTAATAATATTCTTTATTTTATTAAAGAATAATGTTTCGATAATTAAACTTATTCTCGATTATTCAAATAAAGATAGTACTTTCATATAAGTATATCTTTGGTTATTTAATACTCATTTCAAGTATAAGTTTTACAACTTCTACTTCAAGTTATTTATACAGAGATTATCCTTATGGGAATATTATTTAATAATATTTAGATATTTTCTAACATATCGGGACTGATTTACTTTATTAAATCAGCATTACTCCAAACACTCTTTAAAGTATTTTCGAGTCTTCAAAATGATTTTTAAAGGTTAGAGCGGATCCCAAAACTCGTTTTCAAATTTAAGATCTTCCTTTTTGAAGGGGACTTGAATACTCGCTCAAAAATCTAAGGGATCCGGCTCTGTGGTGTATTTTATATTCGCAACAAGGTTGCTGTTTTGATAAATAAATTGATTACTTACCCAACGTTCGGGAAGTAAGTCCATCTAATTGAGTCGGCATAAGCGACAGGCCGGGGTACGGTCTATCAAAGTGTAAGTGGCTGGGTGGCAGTCCATCAACACGTAAGAGGCCGGGTGGCGGTCCAGCACAAGGTCCTTATGTGGCCAGGGTGATGACCGGTGGGGGATTCATCCATCTACTAGCAGAAAAGGTTACTTATTGGTATCTTTGCCTGATTAGTAAGATATCAGGTTTATGCCAAGGTTTTCTCCTTTCCAAAATTCATTGGACATTGCAACTCTGTTTATAATTTTCATAACAGAGGTTTTTAAGGAGTGTATGAAATATATATATAGGTGTATATATATATATCGGGACTTAATGAAGTATTTCGTAACTTCATTAATTATAATGATATTTCAAGGATTGAATCTATTCAAGTCTTATCTTGTAGTCTCATCTGGGTGATGAACTTTTGAAACTGATTATAACTTGAACGGTGGTAGTTCAAGTAGTATTCGGATATAAGTATATTGGAATATCTTGTAACTTCATCTTTTAAACTTATATCTAGTAAATGATTATCTTGTGCATGTCAAAGATTTTCGGAAAAACGTTGAGACAAGGTTAGATATATGTGATCACCTTGCAACGATATTTTATACAGTTATAAACGGGAACTCTGTGTATATTATACATGTCAGAGGATTTCAAAGATTGTGAAAAGTATATATGTACATATATACTGAATATTTTGCGACTTGGTCGCGTTAAGATATCAGCTCGGTTCATTTCTTCTTGACCAAGACTTTCATGAGTACTATGAGAATGCTCATATATTGTAAATCATTATACATATTATTTTGGTGGGCTTGTTGCTCACCCTTGCTTTCTTCTTTCATCACACAACATCAGATAGACAAGATGAACAGGATCAAGCTCCCAATTCGCGAGCGGACAGGAAACGTTCCGCAGTTTCCTGTAGGCGTTGATGCCATTGTAGCTGAGGTAGGATCTACCAATAGGCTAGGCTTTCAACTTTTGATGTACTAGACTTATGTATATTTATGAATTGTAATAATGGCAAGGAAAATGTAAATTTATTCAGAAACCCTTTTAAGGTGTAATGGCAAATAATTGTGGAATAAAATGACTCGTGTTATTTTTGGATATTCATCTCTGAGACTATAACTTGTGGTGTGTGTGTTTATTGTGGGGTCACAGTACAGAGTAGTTGATTGTTTATTAAGATTGGGTGTTATTAAGGGAAATGAAACTCGTGACAACCCAGATCCCCGACCCCGGATTTGGGGGTGTTACATTCCTCACATGGATTACTAAATCCTATCTATCATCTACTACTCATTTTTCCAGGAAGGATCCTGCTTCTCTTAAGTTATGTTTATCTCTCAATATTTTCACACATCTCACAGAAAAAGGCTTAGAAAGATTGTCCTACATAAATAAGAGGTGGCTAAAGAAGGTTAATGTGATCATACAACTAGAGGTAGTCCTTAAATAAGGTCTAGAAGTGATCATACCAACATGATTTATATCATAGAAAATAAATGCTAAACAGACTGAATCCGTATTTAGAATAAATACTAATAAAGTAATAACATAATTTATAACTTGTGAATCTGAAGATGCAGATTCCGTGCAAACATTCAGTTGCGGTACTGATAAAATATCAGTAGACAGTTGAGACGGATAAATTATGCCTTCAACATCTATGAATAAAGTTACTACCGCAGGAGTAAGGCTTGCATTGCAACTTTGATGCAATGGTTCTTGTGTAGCTGGAGAATCAGGTGTTGTTGGATGACTTTGAAAACCAGGTTCTTGTGTACTCTTCTCCACAATTACAGTAATAGACTCTTGAACAGTTTCATTCAGAGGCTCTTGTTCTTCAATATATGTTGTACTATTTTGAAGTACAGGTTCTTATGGGATTGGATCAGGAGATGTAGTTGATGTACCCTTTTGAGATACATGTTCTTTTTTGCTTGATCCAGGAAAAATTTCTTTTCCTCACAGCCTCTTGACATTAGCTTCTACTTACTCATGAGAGACTTCCCTAGCTCTCTTATGATATTGCATAACCGGAGTTTCAGACAGTTCTACAAGCGATTTAGGAGTAGAATGGATGTCAGAATTTGCATTTGATGCACTCTGTGTCTCCTCAGCAATTTCATGTTTAATCTAGAGCAAGTGATGATTGTAATAGGCTTTGACCAATCTTCTTTTCTTTGGTCTGGGATTTGCACCGGTCAGCAGCTGTGTCTTTTGCAGTTGACGGAATAACTGGTCTTGGAGAAGAATCATATGAAAGGTTAGGAAATCTAGAAGATAAGGTAGCATTATCCTCATCTGAATCTGATTCTAATCCAGCAAGTACAAGTTTCCTCTTTACAATTTCTGAAGGTTTTTAAGAATGAGGAACTTGAGATGTTTCATTTATTTGCTTAGCTACAGCAGGATTTGTAGCTCTTTTAGCCAATTCTTTCTTTCTTTTTATAACAAGTGTCTTATGAGAGACACCTGAGGTGGCTTCTTTTTTAGATTGTTTTGGTGGTTGAGTTTGTGTTTGGATTTATGTTTGAGTTATTGTGCTGGGGTGAGCTACATGAGGGTTTCCAATGGTGATTACCTGCAGCTTAGCACTCTGGCTGTTAAGCAAACCATAAGTCTCAGGAAGCCTTGCTAAAAGCAAGTTTCTTGCGAATAGTGGTGACCTCAAAGGAGCTAAATTCAACCGCTTTTCATCTTGTGAAATTATGTCAGAGAAAGCCCTTTTGTCAACATAAACACGGACACTATTTGATTAGAGGGGATAAGGGTATCAGGAAAACAAGCATTGGAAATCATTTGACAGAATCTAGCATAATATACTATATTTCTATCAGCATTTATCCTATCACCAATAAAAGACAGAACTACTCTACCATAATCATAATGTGAACCATGAATTATAGAGCTGTGTCATAATGGGCAAGGCATCAAAATTTGAAGATTTGTTGTTAAAATGCCTTTGTGATGCAATCAAAGAAGAAATTCTATTTCTTCCTTAGCCCATTCCTTTTTAATTGACCAAGATTCTTCAAATCCTTGTCATAGCCAATCTCAATAAAGAATCTCATCATCTCAATATCACCTATCAGTCTTGTGTAGGAGGTATGAGTAGGCAACTGTAATGCATCCCTTACAGTTTGAGGAGTTACAATCCTTGTTGTATTGTCAAATTCAAATACAAGGCTTGGAGATCCATTAGCTCCTCTATCATCAAATACTCCAGTCCTCCAGATAACAAGTACCTGGTCACCAGAGATTGTGGGTGGAGCTGTAAGAGCAAACCCAATCTCGCTGGATCTAAGAAAGTCCTGAAAAATATGAAAATCAACTTTCACACTGTCGTTAATCAGGATAGCTGAATAGTTATTAGTCACAAACTTTACACCTTCATAATCAAATTACTTAGAAGCAGCAGATGAAGTCATGGTTAATTTTTCAAAAAAGATTTATGAACAGTATTTAGGGTTTCAGAGTTTACAGTTTTGAGAAAGGTAAAGCAGTAGAGAGAGAATAAAGATGATAAGTAAAGTATTATCTAAAATCAAATATTGATTTTAATTATCAGAGTTTTAGAATTGTCCTGATATCATTCCCAATTCATTCACTGATCTTGTGAAAATAGCTTCGCAGAGAGGCTTGGTGAATATAACTGCTACTTGCTGATTTGTTGGAACAAAGATCAATTCCACTGTACCTGCTTCCACATGTTCCCTTATGAAATGGTACCTGATACTGATGTGCTTAGTCATTGAATCCTACACCGGATTTCCTGTCATTGCAATAGCACTTTGATTATCATAATATATAGGAATAGAAGAAGAGTCTAACCCATAATCCAGTGGCTGATTCTTCATCCATAGAATCTATGCACAACAACTTTCTACAGCAATGTATTATGCTTCTTTAGTTGATGGGGAAATTGACTTTTGTTTCTTGCTATACCAAGAAACCAATCTGCCACCAAGAAATTGGCAGCTTCCAGAAGTGTTTTTCCTGTCTATTTTTTGCATCTCGCAAAATCAACATCTGCATATCCAATTAGCTTAAAATCTGCATCTCTAGGATACCATAATCCCAGATTCATGGTGCCTTTGAGATACTTAAAAATTCTTTTCACAGCTAACATATGAGGGTCAGCTTAGAACCTTGCACAGAGATAGGTAGCATACATGATATCAGGTCTACTAGAAGTCAGATATAAGAGTGATCCAATCATACCTCTGTAATTAGTTATATCTACTGAAGAACCAGTATTTAAATCTAACTTGGTTGCAGTAACCATGGGAGTTGATGCAGTTGAGTAGTCTTGCATTCCAAATCTTTTGAGTAGATTCCTGGTTTATTTGGATTAATTTATGAAGATTCCTTCATCAGTCTGTTTAACTTGTTACCCCAGAAAATAACTTAGTTCTCATATCATACTCATTTGATACCCGGACTACATTAGCTTTGCAAATCTCTCACATAGTTTATCATTAGTAGATCCAAAAATGATATCATCAAGATATATCTGTACTAATAACAAGTCCTTATCATGGTATTTATAATAGAGAGTTTTGTCAATTGTACCTCTTGTGAAACCACTCTCTAGCAGAAATAGAGCAAGCGTTTCATACCAGGCCCTTGGAGCTTGCTTTAGTCCATAGAGTGCTTTATCCATTAAGTAGACATGATCTGGATACTTTGGATCAATGAATCCTGGAGGCTGTTCAACATAAACTTCCTCTTCGAGTTCTCCATTTAAGAATGCACTCTTTACATCCATTTGGAACACCTTAAACACCTTGTGAGCAGCATAGGCAAGAAAGATTCTAATTGCCCCAAGCCTTGCAACTGGAACAAATGTCTCATCATAATCAATGCCTTCTTGTTGCGCATAACCCTTTGCAACCAGTCTTGCTTTATTCCTTGTAATAATGCCCTCACTGTCAGTTTTGTTTCTGAACACCCATTTTGTGCCAACTACAGATTTGTTCTTTGGTCTTGGCACAAGAGTCCGGACTTTGTTCCTTTCAAATTCATTGAGTTTCTCTTGCATTATTGTAACCCGGTCAGTATCTTGCAGAGCTTCTTCAACCTTCTTAGGTTCAGTTTGAGACAGAAAAGAATGGTAGAGACATTCATTCTGAGTGGCTTTTCTTTTTCTTACACCACTGTTAGGGTTTCCAATGATTAAGTCAGGGGTGTGTGACTTAGACCATTTTCTTGCAGATGGAAGTTGACTCCTTAAAGACGAACCTCCCCTTGATTCATGAACTCTCTATTATTTCTTTGATTAGTACCACTATTGTTTCCTGATGCTCCCCCTGAATCAGTGTTCCCATTGTTATCAGTATTTGAGGAAGATGAGTATGATGATCTTTCTACTGATATCTCTTGAGTTGAATCACTTGTAGTAGTCTCTAGATTTGATTCATGTTGCTCCCCTCAATATATGATTCAGTGTTAGAAGTATTTCCACTATTTTGTGGAACCTTAGAGCTTTGAGTGATATTAGGACTTACTGTATCAAAGTCAGGATTTAAAAGTTCAGCATAAGGTACTTCATTTTCAAATCTCAATTTATCATGGTCATCTGCATCTTCTAAACCTATTATATTCTCGTCATCAAAAGATACATGTATAGATTCCATGACTGTTCTTGTTCTCAGATTGTAAAATCTGAAGGCTTTTGTGGACAATGAATATCCCATAAAATTTCCTTAATCAGCTTTCAGATCAAACTGGGTCAGCTGCTCCAAATGAGTTTTGAGAAAAAAACACTTACAACCAAAAATATGAAAGAACTTCAAATTTGGCTTCTTTCCCTTCACCATCTCAAATGGTGTTTTTTCATACTTGTTGATTAATGTTGCATTTTGTGTAAAGCAAGTAGTTTGCATAGCCTCGGCCCAGAAGTAGGTAGGCAATCTTGCTTCCTCTAGCATGGTTCTTGCAGCTTCTATCAGATTTCTAATCTTTCTTTCAACAACTTCATTTTGTTGTGGAGCTCCAGGAGCAGAAAACTCTTGTTTTATCCCTTTGAGTTTGTAGAACTCTTCCATAGATATTCTTGAATTCAGTTCCATTATCACGTCTGATGATCTTTACTTTGTATGTTGATCCTTTTTCTAGCTCCCTCACATGATCAAGAAAAATAAAAGGAGATTCATCATTGGTGTGCACAAAATACACCCATGTGTATCTTGTATATTCATCAACAATTACTAGTGTATACCTCTTCTTGGAAATCGACATAACATTCACTAGACCAAAGAAATCAATATGAAGTAGATGATATGGTTCAAGAATGGAGGATTCAGTTTTACTCTTGAAAGAAGTTTTCCTTTGCTTGGCTTTCTAGCATGAGTCACATAAGCCATCAGGAGTTAAAATTGCATTGGGAAATTCTCTTACAAGATCTTTCATCACAAGTTCATTAATATTGTTGAAGTTGAGGTGAAAAAGTCTGTTATGCCAGTTCCAACTGTCTTCCACAGATAATCTACTCAGTAGACAAAATTTTGAATCATCAATACTTGTGGAGACCCTGGATTCATATAAAATATCATGTCTTACACCATTCAATGCAATCTTGCCATCTGACTTACTAACAATTTCACAATGCTCCGCATAGAAGCTGACATGGTAACCTCTGTCACGGATTTGACTCACACTGATCAGATTATGCTTGAGTCTTGCAACTAGAGCTACATTTTAAATGATGACATTTCCAACTTTGATTTTTCCATATCACAAGATTTTTCCTAAGTTGCCATCTCCATAAGAAATGCTAGGGTCAGCCTTCTCCTCAAATTCTGATAGCAGGGATTTATAACCGGTCATATGTCCTGAGCATCTACTGTCTAAGACTAGAGCATTCCTCTTGTCACCCAGCAATTAGTAATTTGAATCAGTTAGTGTTTTTAAGGACCCAAAATTGCTTGGATCCTTTGTCCTTTTTAAGTTTGTTAACATATGCAGCAGAAGACTTTTTATCAAAGTTTATGTTAACATCCTTACTATCAGTATTTATACATGCAGAAATAGATTTTGCTTTAATTAAAGAGGGTTTTAGTTTATAATAATCATAATATAAACTATGATACTCTTTACATGTATAAATAGAATGCCAAACACTACCACAATGAAAACAAGGACTCTGTGGTTTATATCTAACTGTTCTATTCCTAAACTCTGATTTCAAAGGAACATCACTTATCTTTTTATTCTTCTTGCAAGAATTAGCAAGATGATTAGTGCTACCACATTCTGAACAGGTCTTTCTAGGTGCATTAGGAGGGGTTACATAATTTCCATTCTTATTAACACCTACCTTGCCATTCCTATTTTTCCTAGACCTTTTCCTCTTATCTTTGATGTGAAGATCCTTCAGCTTTTGCTTAAGCTGCTTCTGAGTCATTGAACCAATATTTACTAATTTTGTGTGAACTTGTTCACTCTTATCAGTAATTAAGTTTGATCTAGGTGTTGAGGTTGTACCTTCCTCATGGATTGACTTAACAGTATTAGCACTAGGATTAAACTTAATGGTCTTTATTTAAACCTTGTTCAGTTTGACCTTGCTATCAGTTTTTATTGCGTCTGTTCTCTCAGTTTCTTTCCACTTTTCTTATCAGAATTAGATCTAGCTGAATATCCTAATCCTGATCCCCAACAATTGTTAGTCGCTAAACACGCGCTAAAATTCACGCAAGTATACGTGTTCGCAAGTAGTATAAGATATAGATCAGATTCTTTCCCACAGAGACTGGTTTAGGTTAACTATGTGATTTGTGAACTTATGCAACAATGATATGGCTATTATTCAATGCTAAGACGAATAACAAATTGGGTTTTGATTATACGACGATTAAGTATTGAGAATTATACTGGAGAACATTAACTAAAGAGAGTAAAGAGAGTTGAATAATATATGACACAAACATGGGATTCTAACTTCATTAAGTACTTCATTCAATAGCCTTTTCATTCTTAACCTTAGCATGCAATGGTGATGACACTAATCAGATAACACGAAACTGATAAACGCCAACTTTCGTTGCACGAATACCATACTACCAGACATCCACAAAAGAGATAGAAGCTGAATAGACACCAATTATATTGAGACACTATATGTCTATAGAATTTGACAACATAACGGTTTAATGCATAAGTTATCTATCGTGATTATATAGGGCAAGTAAGATGGTTAAAATTACCTACGAATCATGCATAACAAATACATGAACCAATGCTAGCATGGCAAGTTCTAAATCCTTAAATTCACTTTCGCTTCATTAAGAATTAACAAGCTATCTTATAAGTTCGCGACGCTCATAAGACGAATAAGCATAACCAATACTAAGTTATCATACAATCACCACATACTAAGGCATCGACACAAATCAACTAAAGAAATCTATAAATAAATCCGCTAGAACCCCATGATAACGATTGGCCCATAATCGAACTCATCATCAACGAGGGTTCCGATGAAAGCATGGTATAATATACGTAGTCTTTA
Organism: Apium graveolens; assembly: GCF_009905375.1. NCBI lineage: Eukaryota > Viridiplantae > Streptophyta > Magnoliopsida > Apiales > Apiaceae > Apium > Apium graveolens. The sequence continues at coordinate 205,230,114 of NC_133651.1, read as the reverse complement.
TAAAAAACTAATAAACAAAGTACGTAATCCAGAGTATTATGTTCAACAAAAAAGAAACGATCATCCAAGATTATAACTTAGAACAAAGATTCAAGAGAATAAAATAGATCTTCTTCGCCTTCGTTGAATTGTGTTATAGGTCTTCTTGTCGTCTTCTCCTTAAGCTCTGTTACGTCTCTCTATGAAAAACGTCTTTTATTTAGGTATATATAGCAACCCATGCAAAGTAGAATTCTTCCAATCAGAAGCCCAGTAGAATCAGGATTTTAACATCCTGACCCGACGCGGCCGCGTGCTTGATCAGCGCGCTGAAGTTTGGGCGCGGCTGCGCGTAATGACAGCGCGGGCGCGCTGGCCTCCTGGATAAAATTCTGCTTTCTTTCTTTTCTTGCTACAATGAGTTGGTTTCCCGAGATTTATTCCTTGGACACCATCCTAACACCATATTAGCATCAAATCAATGTTAATTCACCTGAATCCCGGATTAATGCCTGAAATGCAAAAACACTAGAAAACATATTAAAACACCAACAACTTGAGTACAAATACACCAATTCAAAGCTTAATGGAGCGTTATAAAGTATCATAAATGCCACTCAATATACCCCCAAACTTGAATCGATGTTTGTCCTCAAGCATAAACAGACTCAAAGAACAAGAAATAAAAATGCATGAATGCAGCGATCCTCAATAGAATAACTAAACCAATCAACAAGCAACATCTCAATAAATGTAGTTATTCGCATAAAGATCAATCAAACCTTACAAATCAACCTACAAACCAGAGACGTGTGTGTGTGCAAATGCTTATAGATATACTATCGCAACTAGATCAATAATCATGACTCACTACTCATCAAAGCAATCGCAAGGTTATAAATAAAATCAAAGCTACACTCAAAATAACTTATAACACTTCAATTCTTATTTTAGAGTTTTATATGGATTCATTCTTTTATTCACAACAAAACAACACAAGTATGCTTATTTGACCGTGCAATGAGTGAGGTCCACAAAAGATTTATACAATAGTACCCATGTAACGAGCATTAGGTTAGCGGATCCCAGACTATAAAAGCCTTAGGTCACTAGGTACAAAGTCCCCTAAGAACTTAATAACTCGAGTATTAAAGAGCCCACTCATGATCAATTATACATAACACTTATATTTTTTTTCTTTTTTTCTTTTTTCTTTTTTTCACAAATTTCTGAACGAGTATGTTTCGCTCCATCTCATTCAAGCCTAGACTACTCATATAAATATGATCCGGCTACTAGTCATTTGACACCTAGCCACAACAACTAGCAATTAAATCTAATTTCTTCAATTTTTTAAAAATCCATGTTATTTAATCATTAAAAGAATATCCTAAATTCTAAATATAAACAAGCGAATAAACCTTGACAAACAAACAAACCATGATCATGATCTAGCACTCAAGCAACCTATAAGACTTAGTGAAATATAATTGTCTCTAGCATGCAAATCAATTCGACAAGACTTAACATTACTAAATACGACATCACTACAATTGCATCAATATCACAAATCAATCGGAAAAAATTATCTAAGGGATCATATTATTATACATATGCATGAAACTATATGAACAAACTATCATATAAAAAACTACAAAAAATAAAAAAAAAACTATATGGCAAAATATGCAACTATATGCACTAAACTATAATGAATATGCAAATTATATGCGACTCACACAAAACATATTCCTTCAACTACTACCCCCAAACTTAAAATTTTCATTATCCTCAATGAAGGTAATAGTAAGGAATCAGGCATACCTACTCGGAATCCGGTTTCTCACCCCCAACGGGTGGAGTTTCAGGCATGTCTGGAGGTGGAAACACGAAGTCCTCACCAAATATTGGCCACGGGATGTCAACATATGTGGTTCTGAATGCAGTCTCTAGTGCCTGGGTGAGATCACGTGCAAACCGACTATGGATGGCATGCATCGCATCCATCCTCCTCGCTAAACGCCTATACTGCGTCATGCTCAACCCAACTCCAACATCTACTCATGCCTCCTCCTGCTCCTGCTATGATGGACCAGCCTCCTCGCCCAACTGCGATCTCCATGCAGTCCTGCTCAACTGAGTTACCCCGGCAGCTGGCCTCCCACCAGGCAGATGGTCAAAAGAATAACCAAGTCCCTTCAAATCAGGCTTGCCTCCATCTCACTCTTGCATCATCGCCAAAGTGGTGATGTCAATTGGAGCACTCAGAATCTGGAGTTGCTCGTGTGCTGGCCAATGGACACCAACTGCCACACACAGCTTCGTCACAATGGACGCATAGGGTATGGAACCCGTAGTACTCCCTCGCAAAAATCTCAGAATACCTTGATGGATAACCATCCCCAAATCCACAAAGTCGCCCTAAAGATTACCCCACAACAGACGAGCATGCTCCACGGTAATCTCATGCACATGAGATGATGGCATGACGTTAGCACAAATAAAAGAATTCCAATCACGTGCAAACATATTCATGCACGAAACAGGGAATGTGGAGTAATCAGTCGTGCCCTTCTTGAACTTCCAATGAGTCTCAGGCACACAAAGAGTAGCAACTATCAAATCCAAATCAAAGTCCTCCAGAGTCTTGTCATTCCAGGTGTCCTGACTGGGCTTCCTCGCGGCTGCTCAATCACCCTCCATATCGCATCTGCACTGTACTCCACCATCATCCCCCTAACCACAGTGAAACCATTCTTCTCCGCCTTAGCATTAGCATAAAATTTTCAAAAAACACTGATGGGTAAAGCATCGGGTGCCTCGCAAAAAGCAACCCAGCCCATCTCCAAGATCATCTCCAACAACTTACCATCTTTCCATGTTGGCAGAAAACCTCGCTCATTTGCTATATGCTTCGAGAGAAGCCTCGTATACTCAATTTTATCCTCGGGAGTCGAAAACCTCAGACTCATACCACCTGCACTCGAAGAAACAGTGGTGCTGCTGCTGACTTGAGTTCTTTGTCTCTTGGGTGCCATTGGGATTGAATATGAGAGAATAAAAGATAAGTGTTTGAGATAGAATTGTGTTTGAGAATTTGAGAAGTGGTGGAGAAGTTTGTGTATAAGTATATGTATATATAGGAGGTGAGAAGAGAATTAGATATGGAATAGAAGTGGGAATTGATTATGGGAATAGTGGGAATAATGGGTTTGATTTGGAGAGGGGAATTTGGGATGTGGAAGAGTAAAATTCGGGTAGAAATTGATTTTTAAAAGAAGTCCCCGATTTTCTCTTCACAAACTGTTGTTTTTTTTCCTGAATCAGGACCCCAACACGGCCGCGCGCTAGACCAGTGTCGGCGCGCTCACCTTCTGCCAAATCGGCGATTGCGCGCTAGATCAGCGCGGGTGCACTCAGCTTCTGAAGTTGGCCCTGAAATTTTCTGTTTTTCTGATTTTTTTTTATGTTTTTCTCTTTTCTTCTTACTTCCTCTACCTACTAATGTACAAAAAACTTGGGTTGCCTCCCAAGAAGTGCTTGTTTTACGTCGTTAGCTTGACGTAGAAATGCGACATCAAACGGACAACAAAACGGCACTAACCACCTCGTGATTTGTGTCACCATAATAATGCTTTAACCTCTGACCATTTACCTTGAATGCTTGGCCCGGATCATTCTCAAAAATCTCCACCGCTCCATGTGGAAACACAATTTTGACAATAAACGGCCCTGACCACCTTGACTTCAACTTTCCAGGAAAAAGACGGAGACGAGAGTTAAACAAAAGAACTAGTTGTCCTGGCACAAATGATTTGAGCACTAGACCCCTATCGTGCCACCTCTGGACTTTCTCCTAATACATTTTATTGTTTTCATATGCTTGAAGTCGAAACTCGTCGAGTTCATTCAATTGAAGCATCCTCTTCTTTCCAGCTGCATCCAAATCAAGATTCAACTTCTTCAAAGCCCAATATGCTTTATGCTCGAGCTCCACCGGCAAATGACATCCCTTACCATAAACCAACTGAAATGACGACATTCCGAATGGAGTCTTGTGTGTTGTTCTATATGCCCAATAGCTTCATCAAGCTTCAAAGACCAATCTTTTCTCGATGGACACACAACCTTCTTTAAAATGCGCTTGATCTCTCTGTTAGATACTACAGCTTAACCATTCGTCTGAGGATGATAAGTCGTAGCAATACCATGATTCACATTATATCTTTGCATCATATCAGTGAACTTGTGATTGCAAAAATACGACCCCTCATCACTGATTATGACTCTTGGAGTTCAAAATCTTGTGAATATCTGCTTGGGAAGAAAATAAGCACTACTTTCGCATCGTTCATTGGCAACGCCTTAACTTCAACTCATTTCGACACATAATCAACCGCCAACAAGATATACTGATTATTACAAGATGAGACAAATGGCCCCATGAAGTCAATTCCCCAAACATCGAAGACTTCAACCTCGAGAAGCACATTAAGAGACATCTCATCCCTCTTGGACATATTACCCACACATTGACATCGATCACATTTCAAAATGAACTGATGAGCATCTTTAAACAAAGTCGGCCAAAAGAAACCTGCTTGAAGAATACGAGCTGCTGTCTTTTCTCCACCATAATGTCCTCTATAAGCAGTTGAGTGGCAATCTCACAAGATCACCCCCTGTTTCACTATAAGGAATACATCTCCTGATGATTTGGTTAGCTCCTTATCAAAAAAGAAACGGCTCATCCCATATATACCACTTCACGCCATGCTTCCTTTGAGCATATGATAGGTCAGGAGGCATGATATTACTCACAAGGTAGTTCACAATGTATACAAACCACGGTTCTTCCTCTTGCACTCCAAACAGCTACTCATCAAGAAAAGACTCATTTATTAATGTCTTATCCAGTGAAGTTACAATTGGATCCTCTAAACGCGAGAGATGATCAGCGACTTAATTTTTGTCCCTTTTCTGTCCTTGATCTCTAATTCAAACTCCTGGAGGAAAAGAACCCATCGAATCAATCTAGGCTTCGAGTCCTTCTTCGAGACGAGATATCGAATGGAAGCGTGATCAGTGAAAACTGTTACCTTCCAAGCAGATATGATCAAAATTTCTCAAAACAGTAGATGATAGCCAAAAGTTCTTTCTCTGTGGTAGTATAATTCAGTTGGGCACCATTAAGAGTCTTACTAGTATAGTAGACTACATGAAATATGTTATTCTTTCTCTGCCCAAGAAATGCTTAAACTGCACAGTCACTTGCATCGCATATCATCTCAAACGGTTCACTCCAATCAGGTGCAGTTATGACAGGTGTCGTGATTAAACTCTTCTTTAAGAACTCAAAAGCAGCCACACACTCGTCATTAAACTTAAACGGGACATCCTTCTCCAGAAGATTGCACAAAGGTTTAGAAATTTTTGAGAAGTCCTTGATGAACCGCCTGTAGAAGCCCGCATGACCAAGAAAACTGCAAACTCCCTTAACAGAAATTGGTGGGGGAAGATTTTTGATGACCCTCACTTTGGCTTTGTCCACCTCAAGACCCTTACTAGAGACCTTGTGCCCAAGAATAATGCCCTGTCGCACCATAAAGTGACATTTCTTCCAATTGAGAACCAAATTGGTCTCAACATACCTCTTGAGAACGTCACCTAGATTCTGCAAGCACTCATCAAATGTGTTGTGCATATATTGTGCACTTGATGATTTCATAAACAAAACATCTAAGTAGATTTTACTTAGTGAAATAATGTAGCACTCGACGGATAAGAATTATAGTCCCGACGGATAACTCATTATAGTCCCGACGGATGATGACTTATTATCCATCGAGTGAGTAGCTTATGTAATAATGAGTCTGTAGCACAGTTCTGTATACATCTTTGTATAGATTCTGTAGTAGCCTATAAGTCATGTTGACTTTAACTAGATATGCAGAATAGGTTGATTAATTATATATAAATGATGTCTTGTAATTCTGCATAAGTGAAATGAAGTCAAGTGCCAAAATAGCTACCAACGGATGATTAACAAAGCCATCGACGGATGATCAAATGACTATCAACGGATGTTTAATATAGCAGTCGACGGATGATCAATGAAGCCATCAACGGATGTTCATAAAGTCGACGGATGATCATATATCCAACGGATGTTCATAAAGTCCAACGGATGATCATATAAAGAATTCAAACAGCAGTTGAACAGTGACAACAGGGCACAGGCGCCAAGATGTATACAAATCTACTGTGAAAGCCCATTAACTGGGTAATAGAGGACGAAAAGTAGCAAAGCTTAAGACTGATAGTTTTTATATTTATTCAGTCTTTTTGAATTTGTAATCTTGGTAATATATAAACCAAGAACGTAGCAAATAAAAATAAGAGAGCTTAGATACACAAACAGAGAAATCTTTGTAAGCAGAATCATTAGCATTTCCCTGTATTCTCAGTAGTTCAATTTGTAAGCAGCCGTGAGCATTCTTGCACACAGAATTCTCTCGATATATAGTATATATCTCTGGTGGAATTGTTTAAATCCACCAGAAAGTTTTTAAAGACTCCTGTTTTTAATTACTTATGTTTTGATTCAATTAAGTTTCTATTCCGCATTGTGCTAATCAAAACACTTATATCTATATTCAAGTTTGAACATTTTTATTTCATGAAAAAGGGACTAACAATTGGTATCAGAGCAAGCTCTTAGTCTACAAAGAGTTTAAAGATCAAAATAATTCAGCAAGATGAACAAGAAAGACGTTGAAGTCAAGATTCCTTTTTTAGATAAAGATAATTACCATCATTGGAAGGTAAAGATGCATTTTCATATGCTTTCTCAAGATGAGGCCTATGTGGACTGCATAGAAAGAGGCCCTCACGTTCCAATGAGAGCTGCAATAGGAAACGAGCCATCAGTTCCCAAGCCAAGGCACGAATGGTCTGATCCTGACATTGAACAAGTCCGGAAGGATAAAAAGGCCATGAACATTCTGTTCAATGGAGTTGATGCAGACATGTTTGATAACATTATCAACTACAAAACTGCCAAGGAAGTCTGGGATACTATACAGATAATCTGTGATGGCACTGAGCAAGTTAGAGAAAACAAGATGCAGCTCTTGATTCAGCAATATGAGCATTTTCACAATGAGGAAAGTGAGTCACTCACTGACATTTTTAGTAGATTTCAAAAACTACTAAATGCTCTTAAGTTGCATGGAAGAGTCTTTCAGACTAAAGACTCTAATCTGAAATTCCTTAGATCTCTTTCAAAGGAATGGAAACCAATGACAGTCTCATTAAGAAACTCACAAGATTATAAAGAGTTTACTTTGGAGAGACTGTATGGCATCCTGAAGACCTATGAGCTTGAGTTAGAGCAGGATAAAAGGTTGGAGAGAGGAAAGAAGAAAGGAGGATCCATTGCACTAGTTGCTGATTTGGAAAAGGAGAAGGAAGTGAAGATGGAAGCTGTTGAGTCAACTTCTAAGGTCTGTGAGAATAAGGGCAAGGGGCTTGCAGTAGAAAGTGAAGATTCATTGAGCCAAGATGACATGGAGGACATTGATGAGCACCTAGAATTTCTTTCCAGGAGATTTGCCAAGCTCAAGTTCAAGAAGAACTTTGGAGCAGCCAAGCCAAATAGAAACATGGTGGATAAGTCAAAATTCAAATGTTTCAAATGTGGCTTGGCAGGGCATTTTGCAAATGAGTGTAGAAAGTCAGATTCCAGTAAGAAAAGGTTTGAGTCTGTGGATTATAAGCAAAAATACTTTGATCTACTCAAACAAAAGGAAAGGGCTTTTATTATACAAGAGAATGACTGGGCAGCAGATGGTTTGGATGAAGATGAAGATGTCAGCTATGTCAATCTAGCCCTAATGGCCAAGTTTGATGAAACAGAGACAAGTTCCTCAAACAATCAGGTAATTACTACAATCCTTGCACATTTATTTAAAGCTGAGTGTAATGATGCCATAAATGACATGTCTACAGAATTATATCATTTGCGTGTTACACTTAAGTCTCTTACTAAAAAAAATGCTAAAATTAAAGAAAACAACTTGTTTTTAAGTGAGAGGAATAATGTGCTTGAGTCTCAGTTTGTTGATTTTGAGAAACTAAGAATTGAGTGTAAGATTGCCAAGGAGGAATTAACTGAGTCCTTGAAAAAGGAAGAGATTTTAAAGAAGCAGCTCGAGCGTGAACAAGAGGTGATTAAAACATGGAAAACATCCATGGATGTCCATGCTCAAATCACCAAAGTTCAAGGAATTGAGTCTTTTTGTGATGAAACCTGGAAAAAGAGCAAAGAGAAACTAGAACCTAATTTGGTAGATGGTTTGATAACAGATGAAGACTCGACGGATGATGAGGACTATCCGTCGGATAACAAAAAGTGTTATCCGTCGAAAGATGAAAATCCTCATATGTCGGCTGTGAGCAAGCCCATTAGCAAAGCCAAACTAATCAAGCTGAATGAGAAGTATGGTTTTATTTCCAAGAACTTTGTTTTAGGAGAGTCGAGTCAAGTTAAGATAGGGAAAAAGGCTAATGTTGGTCACATGAATGTCAAACAGTTAAGTGACAGACTTGAGAAAATTGAGGTAAAAACAGAGACTAAAAGGAAAAATAATAGGAATGGTAAAGTAGGGATTAACAAATACAATAACTACACACCTGATAAATATGCTCCTAGAAAAATCTGTGTCAAGTGTGACAGTGTAAATCATTTGTTTGTTAATTGCAAATCTGCCATACCTACTCCCATGTATGTTCAGTCTCAATTTCCTAACATGAATGCCATGCCTCCCATGCCTGTTAATGCTATGCCTACACGAAACATGAATACACAGTTTGCTAATATGCCATTTGCACCTAATCCATATTATGCTGCATACAGTATGCCTCAAATGCCATTTAGCATGCCTTACTGGAATAACATGTTTACACCAAGCATGCCATTTCCTGTTAGGCATAATATGCATGATAATTCTGTTGCATTGAATGGTTTCAAAGGTCCAACCCAAATGACTAAGGAAGAATCTGAAATTCCTAAGTTAAATGAGATAAGACCTAAGAAACAGAAGAAGAAAGCTAACAAGGCAGGACCCAAGGAAACTTGGGTACCAAAATTAACTTGATTTGATTTTGATGTGTGCAGGGAAACAGAAGGAATCTTTGGTACTTGGATAATGGTTGTTCAAGACACATGACTGGTGATTCTACCCTGCTCACAGAGTTTAAGGAGAGAGCTGGTCCAAGTATTACTTTTGGAGATGACAGCAAGGGTTATACTGTGGGATATGGCTTGATTTCAAAGGACAATGTCATCATTAAGGAGGTTGCCTTAGTGGATGGTCTCAAACATAATCTGTTGAGTATCAGCCAGCTTTGTGACAAAGGCAATTTAGTAACCTTCAACAAAGAAGCCTATGTTGTGACTAATAATCAAAGCAACAAAGTGGTTATCACTGGTGTGAGAAGAGGAAATGTGTATCTAGCTGATTTCAACTCATCCAAAGCAGAATCTGTAACTTGCCTTCTCAGTAAAGCAAGTCAGGATGAAAGTTGGCTATGGCACAAGAAGCTATCCCATTTAAACTTCAAGACCATGAATGAGGTGGTAAAGAAAGAACTAGTAAGAGGCATTCCTCTAGTGGAGTTTACAAAGGATGGACTGTGTGATGCCTTCCAAAAAGGGAAGCAGATTAAAGCATCATTCAGGAAGAAACTTGATTCAGCAATTGAAGAGCCTTTGCAACTGCTTCACATGGATTTGTTTGGACCAGTCAATGTATTGTCCATCTCAAGGAAAAGATTTTGCCTAGTAATTGTAGATGATTTCTCAAAGTTCTCTTGGACATATTTTCTAAAGTCTAAAGATGAGGCTAGTGAAATCATCATCAATCACATAAGGTAAGTCAACAATCATCCTGATTTCAAAGTTAGAAGAATCAGGAGTGACAATGGAACTGAGTTCAAGAATTCTGTCATGATAGCATTTTATGAAGAAAATGGGATTCTGCATGAGTTTTCAGCAGCAAGGACTCCACAATAGAATGGAGTAGTGGAAAGGAAGAACAGATCACTTATTGAAGCTGCAAGGACAATGCTTGAAGAATCTAAACTACCAACATATTTCTGGGCTGAAGCTGTAAATACTGAATGCTACACTCAGAACATTTCTCTGATTAATCAAGCAAGATGCATGACTCCCTATCAGTTGTTCAAGAACAAGAAGCCAACTCTAAACTTTCTTCATGTCTTTGGCTGCAAATGCTATATCCTGAGAAATCAAACTGATCAAAATGGGAAGTTTGATGCTAAAGCAGATGAAGGAATTTTTGTTGGATATGCTGTTGGTAAAGCATATAGAGTCTACAATCTAAGAACCAACATTGTTGTGGAATCTATACATGTTGTGTTTGATGATAAAAAGATTGAAGGACTGAAAGATGGAGATTACCATGAGAGCCTCAAATTCGACAATGTGGAGATGGTTAGTGATGACAGTGATGATGAGAGTGATCAAGAAATAGTGTCTAAGCATAATGCAGACAAATCTACCACCAATGAAGCACAAAACTCAACATCCGTTGAGTTGCATAATGTTTCATCCATCAGAAGGCAATCTGTGTTATCCGTCGGAAGATAACCTGCCTCATCTGTCGGTACTCAAAATTCACCATCCATCGGGTTATAAAAAGGAGCAGGAGGTCAAGACAGATCACCTATAGAAAATTCCCCTTTCTCAAATCAAAGATCCACAAACTCAGGGGGAGTTTCTAGCAATCAAAACTCAATCATACATCAAGACAATCATGAGGTCTCTTCATCAAGAGCTAATCTACCTCAACAAAGGAAATGGACAAAAGATCACCCCTTTGAGCTTATCATTGGTGATGTTTCTTCTAGAGTTCAAACAAGAAGAGCAACTCAGGAAGAATGTCTATACAGCAGCTTTCTGTCAAAGGAAGAACCAAAGAAGGTAGAAGAAGCTTTGTTGGATCCTGATTGGATTTTAGCTATGCAGGAGGAGCTAAACTAATTTGAAAGGAATAATGTACGGAAGCTGGTACCCAAGCCTAAAGGAAAGAATCCAATAGACACCAAGTGGGTATTCAGAAACAAGATGGATGAAAATGCATAGTAATCAGGAATAAAGCTAGATTGATTGCTAAGGGTTATTGTCAGCAAGAAGGAATAGATTTTGATGAAACTTTTGCTCCTGTTGCAAGACTTGAAGCCATCAGAATCTTCTTAGCCTATGCAGCCCATGCCAATTTCAAGGTCTATCAAATGGATGTCAAAAGTGCCTTTCTAAATAGAGACTTGGAGGAAGAAGTAAGCAAGCACCTAGAGCCTGGTATGACACTTTATCAAAGTTCCTTTTGGAAAATCATTTCACAAGAGGTACTGTAGATAAAACTTTATTTTTCAGAAATGTTAATGGCTCTAGTATACTTGTTCAAATTTATGTAGATGATATTATTTTTGGCTCTACAGATGAGAAACTTTGCAAAAAGTTTGCCAAATTGATGCAAAGTAAGTATGAAATGAGTATGATGGGAGAACTAACTTACTTTCTTGGTTTGCAAGTGAAGCAAGTTAGTGATGTAATATTCATTAGTCAAACTAAATATATTTTTGATTTTTTAAAGAAGTTTGATCTAATGGATTGCACATCTGCAAAAACTCCCATGGCCACTGCAACTAAGCTTGAACTAAACACTACTGAAAAGTCTGTGGATATTTCAAGTTATAGAGGCATGGTTGGCTCACTTCTGTACTTAACAGCTAGTAGACCAAATATAATATTTGCTACATGTTTATGTGCTATATTTCAGGCTGATCCTAGAGAATCTCACTTGATAGCTATTAAGAGAATTTTCAGATATCTCAAGGGAACACCAATACTTGGCATTTGGTACCCTAGAGATTCTGGTTTTGATCTAACTGGTTATTCAGATGTAGATTATGTAGGTTGTAGAATTGATAGAAAGAGCACAATAGGAACTTGTCAATTTCTAGGAAACAAGCTTGTGTCCTGGTTCAGTAAAAAGCAAAATTCAGTTTCTACTTCTACAGCTGAAGCTGAATATATTGTTGCTGACAGTTGTTGTGCACAGATTTTATTGATGAAAAATCAATTGCTAGACTATGGTTTGCAAGTTGAGAGGATTCCTATTTTCTGTGATAACACAAGTGCAATTGCCATCACTGAAAATCCAGTGCAACATTCAAGGACAAAGCACATAGACATCAAGTACCATTTCATAAGGGAACATGTGATGAATGGTACTGTGGAATTACATTTTGTTCCAAGTGAAAAGCAACTTGCAGATATTTTTACCAAGCCACTGGATGAATCCACCTTTTCAAGGTTGGTAAGTGAGTTAGGTATGCTTAATTACTCTTAAATTTATCTGAGTTATTTTGCAAGTTGTGATGTAGCCAGAAATTTAGTTGATTTTTAAGTTTTGGATGAAATTTTGGCTGTCAAAATTTGCATCTCGACGGATGACCCTTATCCATCGAGTTTAGTCATCGGTCGATATACTACTTGCTAATAAAAATCAATTATTTTTCGGGAATACTTTATGTCTCGACGGATATTAGTTTATCCTCATCCGTCGAATTGTCTAAATCTCAGCCGTTAATTCCCTGAACATTACCCATCGAGTATACTTACAGTTTGTAAGCATTACACGACGGATAATGGGTGGAATTTTTAAAGTTTACTTTTAAATGGCTATTTTAGGCAATTTCTATTGGTTAATTTACTTTACTTTATTATTTTTATCAGTTATTTTTGAGATAGTATAAAAGCTTATTTCATAGCAATTGTTTTCTTTTCTCATTCTCAAATTCAACTGCTTTTATATCATTCTCTCTCAAGAAAATATTCTCCTTCTCTTCAAGCTTTCATTCTCTAACAATGGCACCTGTAGTAAAGATTATGTCTCAATTGGGTTCATTTATGAGAAGAACAACTTCACTGCTTTGGTCAATAAGGGTATTCAGCAATCAGAGGACTATCACAAGATGATGGACTTTGTGAAGAATTGCAAGCTAAATTACGCCATGCTGGAGTCACCCACAATCTTCTGTGAAGTTGCTGAAGAGATGTGGACCACTGCTATCTACAACTCTGCTGACAAAACCATCAAAGGTAATGAGTTATGTATCAATAGTGATGTAATAAAAGCATGTTTCAAAATTCCTGATAATAATGTGACTTCACCACACAATGACACTGATATTATCAATATGCTTAATTCCATGCATTATGCACTTCCTACCACTAAATTAAGTGATATTAGGAGATTGGGTCTTAGGAAGGAGTGGAGTTTCTTGTGTGATGTAGTTACTAAAGTTTTCTCTGGAAAAGTCAGTAATTTTGATTCAGTGAATATTTCCATGCTTAACATGCTACACATGCTAGTTACAGATAAATTTTATAATTTTAATGACCTTGTCTTGTTTGAGTTAGGTTTTAAACTAGGTGAGTTAGCTAAAAGAGGTAAGAATGTGTATTATGCTAGATTTTTCATGTTATTGGCTAACCACCTATGTCAAGAAATTATGCTTGAGAACCCAAACAACAAACTGGCTTGTTGGGTTTAAGAGAGAAGACTCATTGCAGATTTGAACAGAGCCAACCATCACAGGGGTGTGCCAATGTTCTATTTTCCTATAATGCAGGCACCTCAGGTAAGTGAGATAAGTTCATCTATCCCTACAACTATTCCAACCTCCACTATTTCTTTGACTTCAGGAGTAGTTATGGCAATTGTGCCAATGACCAAACAGTTGCCTACCAAAGCCTCCAAACCCTCTACAATTTCCAAATCTAAATCAAGGAAAACCCCCTCTGGCATCTCTCAAAAGATGCCAGTTGAAAAATCCACAAAAGCAAAAGAGGGGAGTGTGAAGGAGGGAAAGTCAGGTGAGGGAAGGGGTGAACATCAAAGAAACCCCAAGAATAAGGTTGGAGAGTTGAGTGAATCCCAGCCTAGCCACACTGCAGTTTTCCAACAAACGGCAGTGCTTAAAAAGGATAAAAGCTCACTTCTAGCTGCATCCTCCCAAAAGGATGCAGTTATTGAACAAAGCTCTCATCCAAGAACACAGGCCAAAAGGGTTAGGGACACAAGCTCACCCCAAACTTACACAAGAAAGAAGAAATCTAAAACCTCTGGGGATGCACAGGGCACACACACAGTACAAACTAGTGCTAAAGACACAGTCCCTGCACTCTCTCAAATTCAGTTTGATGTGGCTCCAATAAATGTGGAGTCACAGCCAAAATCTCTATTTATAGAAGCATCTAATACACCATACTCACCAATAAACTCTCTAGAAGTGGATATGATAAACACTTCAATTCCTGATTCCCCTTCTTTAACTCTGTTGGGGAAGCCAAAATCTAGTGCAAGTGAGCATCATCTTTTAGATGATTTGTTGGCTCACTTGCCAATTCTTTCAGATACTATTGTGACATATGTGCCTCAAATATCTTCAATCAACACAGAGTCAACAATAGTTTCTCTTCCCACCTCATTCATTTCTACTCTCTCGATGGATGTTGCTCATCCGTCGAGTAGTGATTATATCCCGACGGATAAGCTTAACAGCAGTTATCCATCGGATAGCATTACCACTCACTCGATGGATAGCACTTATCCGTCGAGTATCTCTGCACAACTTCAAACTTCAATTATTTTAAGTGCAGAAGATTTAGTGGTTGTACAGTCACTCTTAGGACTGAGAGAGGAGAGTGTATTGAGTGAGAGGCTGGGTTGCTCCCAGGCAAAAGAAGAGGAAAAGAGTGAAAATCAGCAATCCATTTATTCAGGATTGGCAAAAGTGAGTGAGAGGAGTCCCACCTTAGTAGGTGAAGGTGAGGGTGTGAGGATGGGGAGCCAGGGTGAGACCCTGATGCAACAAAAGAGAGATTATGAGAGAAAAGCAGGTACAGAAGTAATAAGGGTGGATACAGCCATTGCTCATGAGTCAATGATTGTGGATGATGCTGAAAAGGAAAGACAATTTCAGCAACATTACAAGGCTGTAATTGATAACATTTCCTTGGATGCTGACACTTTTACTCATCCTGTGTCAGCCTATCAATTGTTGGCTGCTCAGGGCAATGAGGAGGCAGAAAAGACATTAAATTTGGTGCATACTTCAGAATCTCTAAAAAGGGATAAAGCTGCTGTCAATTTAATGCCTCCTACAGCTGATGAGCCATCTGAAGAATATGGAGTAAATTCTAATGATGATGACTCTATTTCATTTGATGGAAGCATGAACTTAGGGGGAGATGAAGGCCCAAGTTCTATTCCTGATCTACCTGAATGGGCCTTGACTAAGGAATCCACACCTGGGCAATTCAATGTATCCTTGGTCAAACAAATCATGTCTATCCAAAAGGCCATTCAGAAGAGCTCAAATGCTGGTACCAAGGCTGTTTTTCAAGCTCACCTAGATTCTTTACATCTAATGATGCTACAGCAAGTCAGACAAAATCTGAGTGTAGATGAAATCAAAAAGGATATAGCTGACTTGAAGACCTACAATTCTGAGAAGCTGGATTCAGTCATGCCATATGGTACCATGCAGGATCTATTACTGAGACTGAGGAGAGAATCAGATTCTGAAAAGAAGCTGGCTAAGCTGGAAGATAGAGTTCAAGTTATTGAGAATTCTGTGGCAATCCTTCTTCAAAATCAACAGTCTCATACAAATCTTCTCATGCAACTGGCTAAAGCACAAGGCCTAACTCCTCAACTTGATGATAACAAAAAGGGGGAGAGAGTACCAAGTAAGGGGGAGAAAGGACCAAGTGAGGGGGAGAAACTTCAAGTTCAAATCAGCAAAGTAATTGTACCTTCAATTACTGTCTCCAAGCCACCAGTTGCAGATGGTATAGATCTAATTAAAGCAGCAGCAATAAACTTGAAAGTTGCTGAGAAAGGAAAGCTGAGTTTGATCAACTGGGATAAGATTGATGAGGAGATACAGAAAAAGTTTGAACTTGTCAAGGAGCCAGTTAAGTCAGCCGTCCATCACTCTCAAGTCAAGCAAATCAGTGTGAATGAGATGAGCATGAATTAGCTGGAAAGAAGATAATCTTCCTGCATCAAATCTCCAAAGGCTGAAATGATTCTTAAACCAAGGGTAAATTATTCAAAATCATCCTTAAAGAACCCCTTGGATACTGTGTTTGAAACACCCAAGCCTGATGAAAAGAAGCTTCTGTCAAGATCAATTGCTTTCTATAAAGATCCAATTGATTCAGCTTCAAAAAGAAGAATTGCTAAGATATTCAGAAATGGAAAGGAAATTTGTGTGATAGCTGGACATCCTCAATTTGCTCAAGAAAAGAGAGAAGAAAAGGCAAGATTAAAGCAGGAAAAGAAGCAAGCTGCTCTAGATGCAAAGAAGGTTAAATAAAAGAAAGAGCAGATTGCTATCTTAGCCAAGCTACAGGCTGTAAGTTCATCTCAATAAATTCCCTCTCAACCTTCTCAAGCTACTAAATCAAGGAAGCAAATTGAAGAAAAGAAGAAATCCCCAAGGAAGAAAGAATTGGCTAGAAGAACAAAAAGGAAACTGGATATTGTTGACAAGGAATTGGAAGATCAATTTCCTAAGGTACCCACACCAGCTACAACTCAAGCATCAAAGCCCTCTGTGGTATTTGAAGATATAAAGGTGGTGGATCCCTACAGGAATATTCATGGTGAACTATTGTGCCCAAGGATGAGCCAATAGAGTGGGATAACATACCAATTCCTGACTTCAGTTTACCAATCCTTAGCAAGCCAAAAAGGACAAAGTCAAGGGCAGTCAAGAAAGTGAAGCTGTCACCTCTCAAATCTAAATCAGTAGTTAAAGCTCAACCTAAAGTCAACAAGGGAGACTACTTGTACTTGTGTGACATCAAATAATTTTCAGATCTAAACCTCTATCTGGATGAACTGGATTAAGTGAGGGGAATTGATGCATACAGGAACCTACCTGAAAGGTTAGTGTTCAAGTACAAAGGAGGAAGGGAGGTTCAGTGGCCACTTCACATGATTCTTCATGAAAGCCAAGCTGTACTGATTAAAGTTTATTCATCCTTCAAGAAGAACTTTGGGTTCAATGTAACTACAAGAAGACTAGTATTGAAGAAGAATGAAGAACTAAGGAGTATTAAGCTAAAGATGCACTCCCAAAGACTCTAATCATCCCATACACAGGGAGAAGAGTGCATCTAAGGCCCTACTGGCTGATGGAGTTCATGGATGACAAAGGTGTGAGAAGATTCTTCAGGTTAGAAGACCAATTGAGTATCTCTAGCAATGAGACTCTCTTGGAAATGCAAGAAAAGCTAGATCTCTCATAATCTGATGATCTGGAATTCCACAAGTAACTCCAAAATCAGATTGATGAAAACAACAGAAAGCTTGGAAGAAGATCCAGACCTTCAAGAAACTAGAAAAATCTGCTCCCACTAGAGGAGCATCTTGAAATGACATTAAGCCAAACTTTGTACATTTTGATTAATTGAAACACTTTCAGTATTATCTACTTATCCTTAAAGCTGTATGTTTAGGATGTTTTGTTATCATCAAGTATCTCTTAATTTATGGCTACAATTCCAATAGACATAAATTGGGGGTGATTGTTGTGCATATGCTGTGTACTTGATGATTTCATAAACAAAACATCTAAGTAGATTTTGCTTAGTGAAATAATATAGCACTCGATGGATAAGAATTATAGTCCCGACGGATAACTCATTATAGTCCCGACGGATGATGACTTATTATCCATCGAGTGAGTAGCTTATGTAATAATGAGTATGTAGCACAGTTCTGTATACATCTTTGTATAGATTCTGTAGTAGCCTATAAGTCATGTTGACTTTAACTAGATATGCAGAATAGGTTGATTAATTGTATATAAATGATGTCTTGTAATTATGCATAAGTGAAATGAAGTCAAGTGCCAAAATAGCTACCGACGGATGATTACAAAGCCATCGATGGATGATCAAATGACTATCAATGGATGTTTAATATAGCAGTCGACGGATGATCAATGAAGCCATCAACGGATGTTCATAAAGTCGACGGATGATCATATATCCAACGGATGTTCATAAAGTCCAACGAATGATCATATAAAGAATTCAAACAGCAGTTGAACAGTGACAACAGGGCACAGGCGTCGAGATGTATACAAATCTACTGTGGAAGCCCATTAACTGGGTAATAGAGGACGAAAAGTAGCAAAGCTTAAGACTGATAGTTTTTATATTTATTCAGTCTTTTTGACTTTGTAATCTTGGTAATATATAAACCAAGAACGTAGCAAATAAAAATAAGAGAGCTGAGATACATAAACAGAGAAATCTTTGTAAGCAGAATTATTAGCATTTCCCTGTATTCTCAGTAGTTCAATTTGTAAGCAGCTGTGAGCATTCTTGCACACAGAGTTCTCTCGATATATAGTATATATCTCTGGTGGAATTGTTTAAATCCACCAGAAAGTTTTTAAAGACTCTTGTTTTTAATTACTTATGTTTTGATTCAATTAAGTTTCTATTCCGCATTGTGCTAATCAAAACACTTATATCTATATTCAAGTTTGAACATTTTTATTTCGTGAAAAAGGTTCAAGAATTTCATTCAACTCCCCTTCTGTAATTCTTGCTATATTGTTAAGGGACTAACAAAATGAATCACCAAACACAGAGAAATTGTCCATGAACACCTCCACATTTTGACCAATCATATCGGAGAAGATAGCCATCATGCATCTCTGAAATGTGGTCGGTGCTCCACATAACCCAAAAGAAACTCTTCTAAAGGCGAAAGTACCAAATGGACAAGTGAAATTAGTCTTCTCCTGATCATCTGGAGCAATGAAAATTTAATTATAACCATAATAACCATCCAGAAGACAGTAGTACTCATGCCCAGCCAATCTGTCAAGCATCTGATCATTAAATGGTAGAGGGAAGTGATCTTTTCTTGTGGCTTTGTTCAGCTTCCTATAATCCATGCAAACTCTCCACCCCGTGACTGTTCACGTAGGAATTAGCTCATTCTTCTCATTTGCTACCACAGTGGTACCTCTTTTCTTTGGCACATACTGAACTGGGCTCACCCATGAACTGTGAGAAATAGGATAGATGATACCTGCATACAGCCACTTAAGTATTTCCTTCTTCACAACCTCTTTCATGATTGTATTTAGCCTTCTCTGTTGCTCAACAGTAGGCTTGATTCCTTCCTCTAGAAGAATTTTGTGCATGCAATATGAAGGGCTGATTCCCTTGATATCTGTTATAGTCCAACCAATTGCCGATTTGAATTCTCTAAGAATTCTCAAAAGCTTCTCCTCGTCGCTACCTGAAAGGTCAGATGTAATAATAACAGGCAGAGTAGATGCATCACCTAAAAACGCATACCTCAAATGTTCAGGTAAAGGCTTAAGCTCAAGAGTAGGTGCTTCCTCTATAGATGGCTTGAGGTGCTTAGGAGTTTTGTTCAACTTCTCCATTCCCAGAGATTCAAAAGTCATATCAATCTTCCTCTTCCAGGGAGAAGCATTCAGAAATTGCAACTACTCATCCCCTTCATCATCTTCACTATCGGAATTCTCCATCAAGGCCTTCTCTAAGGCATCAGACCTTAGAAATTGATCAAGTTCTGAAGTAACCACAGAATCAACCAACTCCACTTTTAAACACTCCTTATTTTCCGTAGGGAACTTCATGGCATTGAACACATTGAAAGTTACATCCTGATCCATCACTCGCATGGTGAGCTCACCTTTCTGCACATCTATCAAGGTTCGGCCAGTAGCCAAGAAAGGTCTTCCCAAGATTATGGGAATGTTAGATATATTTGTGATGTCATGTCTAATGATGATTTGTGTTTAGTTTTCAGATCTTGACTAACAGGACAAATCAGGACTTAACTGAAAATCAGTACTTATACTGAAGTCAGAACTTAAGATATCAGAACTTAAGTTATCAGAACTTAAGATATCAGAAGATATTCATCAGGAGATAATATAAGGACTTAAGAAGACTTTCAGATAAGGAAGACGGCTAATTGAAGGAAAAGAAGATTGAGATTAACACAAGAAGAGATATGCATGGAGAAGAATTCTATGAAGAATAGAAGACTTGGAGGAAAAGATAACTAATTGATATATTTTGGGATGCAGACTTATATTCGATATCAATTAGAAGATTACCTTGTAACTGTGTGGTATATAAACAGAGCATAGGGTTTATACTAGATGTGTTATCATTATCGAGAATATTATTCATTGTAACCCTGGCAGCTCTCGTGATATTTGTTCATCACTGAGAGAGAACGGTTCCATTGCAATACTGTTTTATTAATAAAATTATTCTGTGTTTCATACTTGTGTTCTTAATTCGATTTGATTGTAGTATACACTGTACTCAACCCCCTTTTACAGTGTGTGTGACCTAACAAGTGGTATCAGAGCCAATCTGTTAACACATATACAGTAAAGATCCAAAACAATCATGTCTGAAGAAGAACAAACTCCAACCAAGCCCACCAAAACTGAAGAAACTCCAAAGACTCAAATCCATAATCGATATAAAACTATTAGGGTTCCCATACTGAGACCTTCTAAGTATCCCATATGGAAAGTAAGGATGACTATGTTTCTGGAAGCTACAGATCCAGAATACCTTAACAGAATTAATGAGGGACCACATAAGCCAACCAAGCTCTCTGTTGTAGTTGCAGATCAGCCAGCAATGACTGTACCAAAGGAGAAAATTGAATATACAGCTGAAGATATCTCATTTATTACCAAGGATACAAAGGTAAGGCATTTGTTGCATAGTGCCATTGATAATGTCATGTCAAACAGGGTAGTTAAACGCAAGACTGCAAAGGAGATATGGGATGCCTTGGAAACAAGATGCCAAGGAACTGATGCAATTAAGAAGAACATGAGGATTATACTCACTCAAGAGTATGAGCACTTTGACTCAAAACCTGATGAGTCATTAACTGGTTTATATGACAGATTTGTCAAACTCTTGAATGATCTGTCACTGGTGGATAAGGAATATGATCTTGAAGATACTAATCTTAAATTCCTTTTAGCTCTTCCTGAAAGTTGGGATTTGAAGGCAACTACCATAAGAGATAACTATGCTCTTGATGAAACTACTCTTGATGAAATTTATGGTATGCTCAAAACTCATGAACTTGAGATGGATCAAAGAAGCAAGAGACATGGGAGAAAGTCAAGAATAGTTGCTCTTAAGGATTAGGAGGAATCCCCCAAAGTGGCCTCCTCAAAGAAAGGCAAAGGAAAGGCTCTCATCACAAAGTCTGATTCAGATTCATCAAGTTCTGATGATGATGATGAGGATTCAGAAACTGAAAGTCTATCTGAGATGGATGTTGATGAAGAGATGATGAGATTGTGTGCTTTTATGGTGAAGTTCATCACAAAGATAGCTTACAGGAAATTCAGAAAGGGAAAGAAGCTTTCCAGGAAAAGTGGAAGTTCTGATAAGAAGGGATTCAGAAAATCTGAAGGCAAAGTAAAAAAGTCTGACAGAGGAGATTACTCAAATGTTAAATGTTACAATTGTGGTGAGAAAGGCCACATATCTCCTGATTGCAAGAAAGGAAAAGGTGACAAAGGCAAGGCACTTGTCACAAAGAAGAAAAGCTGGACAGACACTTCAGATTCTGAACATGAGGTGAACTATGCCTTGATGGCAAATGCTGATAGCAGTTCTGAAGCTGCTGAGTTAAAGGTACCTCAAACAACTTCTGCTTTTCATACTGATGATATTACTGAGTTGAGATCTTATCTTAAAACCATATTCATTAGCTATAGAGATCAGACTTTAACATGTGATAGGTTAACTTCTGAAAATCTGGCTTTTAAGAAAAGGAATGACTATTTAGAAAAAGAGTTAGTTATGTTCCATCAAACTCAGAAAGAAAGAGATGATGCTTTTTATGTTAGAGATGAAGTGTTAAAATTGAATCAATCTCTAAAAACTGAGTTAGAAAAGGAAAGAGAGATTATCAGGACTTGGACTAACTCTGGCAGAACAACTCAGAATTTGTTAAGTAGTGGAAACTGGAAAGAAGGCTTAGGTTATGAAGATGATAAAAGTGAAAAAGGAACTGAACAAATTAAGCCAATTATTGTTAAATAGACTAATAAGCCAAAGGTAAATCCTGTTAAGTTTGTAGCTAAAACTGTAAAGTCTGATTCTGAAAAGATGAAAGATATTGAGACAGAAGTTAAGGCATAGTCAACTTCTGATAAATTCAAATAGGATAAACCAGCTGAAGTTAACATAGGCTTAATGGCAAAGAAGCAACTTAAGTATAAGCTGAAAGAGATTAAGAATGTAAACAAGGTAAAGCCACCTAGGAAAAATAGGAATAGAAAGGAAGGTGTGAATAAAAGCAATAATTATAAGTCTGTTCCTAATGCTCCTAGAAAGAAATGCAATAACTGTGGAAACACTAACCATCTTGCTTCTTTTTGCAGGAAGAATAAGGATACAAATTCTTTACCTCCTAAATCAGGAGTTAAGAGTAAGAATGTTAGGTTTAAACCACAAAATCCTTGTTTTCATTATGGTAGTTTATGGCATTCCATTTATACTTGTAAGGAATATCATAGTTTGTACTATGATTATTATCAAATAAAACCTTCTTTAAAGAAAGTTAGCATTATTCCTTCTAGAGTAAGTTCTGATGCAAAGTTTGATACTGTAAATTCTGATAAGAAAAATGTTAACATAAACTCTGATGTTAAATCCGCTGCAAATGTTAACAAACTTAATAAGGCCAAAGGATCCAAGCAAGTCTGGGTCCTTAAAACTAATCATTAGTGATCTTTGTGATTGCAGGGCAACAGGAAAAACATCCTAGTTCTGGACAGTGAATGTTCAGGATATATGACTGGAAATAAAGCCCTGCTATCGGACTTTGTGGAGAAAGCTGGTCCAGGAGTTTCTTATGGAGATGGCAACATGGGAAAAATTCTGGGATATAGCAATATCAATCTTGGGAATGTCATCATTGAAAAAGTAGCTCTAGTCTCAGGACTCAAACACAATCTGCTGAGTGTTAGTCAAATCTATGACAGAGGTTATCATGTGGATTTCTTTGAAGAACACTGTGACAGAGGTTATCAAGTGGAATTCTCTGCTCCCGGTGAAGGGTTTTTAGCACATAAACGCAGCAAAAAAAGGAAATTTAAATCTTAAAAAAAAACGAAACCCTCCGCAGGATCCATGCAAAAAATAATATTTAATTCGTAGTTCAGTATGTTTACCTTAAGAAGCTTTATGTTAATGGAAAGATGGAGGTCTTTAATAGCGATCCAAGAACGATGAACGGAGATCCTTAGCAGCTGCTCCTCAAGTTTGAAGCACTCCACCGGTACCCACCAAGAAAATGATGTAATGAAGGAGGAGGAAATGGAGAGAATTAGGGTTTTGTAAATCTTTTTGGTTGAGGCAAAAATAGGGTCTAAAATAGTATATTTATAGGCAAAATTTTCAGCTGAAAATTTTCCCATAAAATATTTTTATTATTAAACCTTTATTATTCTCACTAATAATTAAAACACCTTTTAATTATTAATCTTTTTTCTAAACTCTTTAGAAATAATTCTCTCACTTGATTTAATTTCCAAAAATTAAATTCTTAATTAATAATATTAAGAACCTATTCTTAATTAATTTATAATCAATTAAATCTCATTTAATCAATTATTAAATTTGCCAATTAATTATTTATTTCATAAATAAATAATTATCATCCATTATTAATTAATTCCTCCACAATTAAATCATTCTCTTTTATGGCGTGACCCTGTAGGTTCAATATTAAACCGGTAGTAGAAATGAATAATAATAAAACTATTTTATCATTATTTATTTAAATTCTCTAATTCATTAAATATGATTAATTAATTAATCATATTTATTCTACATCGTGAGGGATACTTCTCAGTATATCGCGACTATCCGGATAATACGAATTCACTGCTCAGAATACCAAGAACCTATTCAGTGAGTAGTTATCGTACAATCAATTCCTTCTACCCTGCAATGTCACGATTAAATACAAGGCATGGAACTTGTGTCAAGCCTATCTTATTTAATCACTTACTTTCCCATTCACTATACTTAGTTCTATTTAATGTAAATTAGAAACTCCTTTCTAATTTCATTCACTCTGGCCAGAGATTCCTGAACTAGCATAAGTGGATCAACATTGAACATTCTCTTCCTTCACTGGAAGGGGTAGATCCTTTATTGATCATACACTATCTTTTTGTACAAATTCCTATACCCAGTAGAGCCCTTATAATTGTCCCTTGAGACTAAGAACTAAACCAAATCATAGTTCATTGTACACAAGATGACTATGATGACCTCAAGTGTAAGAATACTTGTACAACTATCACTATGTCAACAACTGCTGACACGTGAGTGAACTCCATTAGTTGTTCAGCTGTGTGAGTCATGTTCAGTGAACTTATTCTATAATAAGCACCTACATACTAGCTATAGTGTCACCACACAAATGTCTATGAGAACAGAAATCCTTCATAATGAAGCAAGCATAGTATGTACCGATCTTTGCGGATTATTAATTACCAGTTAGTAATCCTACGACCAGGAACTATTTAAGTTTAGAGTTATCATCTTTTAGGTCTCATTATTATGATCTCATCACAATCCATAAAAAGCTTTACTCTAAACTGTGGTATATCTTATTTAAACATTTAAATAGATAGAGCCCACAATAAAAACAAAACAAGCCTTTTATTAATATCAATGAAATCAAAACATGTTACATAAAAATTATTCCTAAATCCTCATACATGATTGGACTTAGGACATATCTCTTTCAATCTCCCAATTTTACTAAAGCCAATCACTCTGGTATCTAATACCCATCTTGTCTTTATGTTGATCAAAGTGACTCTGAGAAAGTGGTTTTGTGAGTGGGTCTGCTACGTTGTTATGTGTGTTAACTTTCTCGACGTTGACATCTCCTCTTTCAACAATCTGATTTGCACCAACATTCAGAGTAAACACGTACCCTGATATGCATTTGATATCACTCTCTGATTCAAAATTAGAGTCAGTATAACCCTCTATTTTCAACTCAGATTCACCACCAAAAACAAGAAAAATGTCCTGAGTCCTTCGCAAGTACTTAAGGATATTTTTCACTGCTTTCCAGTGGTCTTCACCTGGATTGGACTGATATCTGCTCGTCACACTAATTGAATAAGCAACATCAGGCCTTGTACACAGCATCGCGTACATGATAGATCCTATTGCTGAAGCATAAGGAATCTTACTCATACGCTCTCTTTCCTCAGGTGTCTTAGGAGACATTTTTAGGAAAGGGACACTCCATGGCTCATCGGTATGAGACCTCTTTTGGAGTTTTCCATGCTAAACCTTTTAAGCACTTTCTGGATGTATGTACCCTGGGTAAGACCTATTATTCTTCTAGATCTATCTCTATAGATCTTCATACCGAGAATGTAGGATGCTTCTCCCAAGTCCTTCATGGTGAAGTTCTTTGATAGCCATACTTTGACTGATTGTAGCATCGGTATATCATTTCCTATAAGAAGTATGTCATCCACATACAATACAAGAAATGTTACCACGCTCCCACACACCTTCTTGTAGACACATGGTTCATCTATGTTTTTTATAAAACCAAACTCTTTGATTGTCTCATCAAAACGGATGTTCCATCTACGAGAAGCTTGCCTTAAACCATGTATGGTTCGCAGTAGCTTACACACTAGGTGTTCATTTCCCTTGGAAAGAAAACCCTCTGGCTGTGTCATATACACTTCCTCCTCAAGTTCCCCATTGAAGAAGGCCGTTTTCACGTCCATTTGCCAGATCTCATAGTCGTAATAAGCAGCAATCGCAAGCAAAATCCGAATTGATTTTAACAGGGCTACAGGCGAAAAAGTTTCATCAAAGTCAATCCCTTGCCTTTGTTTGAATCCTTTTGCCACGAGCCTGGCCTTATAGGTCTCCACCTGGCCATCTGCTCCAATATTTCTTTTGTATACCCACTTGCACCCAATAGGCTTAACACCTTCAGACGCCTCAACCAGAGTCCATACTTGGTTGGTATACATAGATTCCATTCTGGATTTCATGGCACTATGCCATTTCTCTGAGTCAACACTACTCATAGCCTCATTATAGGTCACAGGGTCGTCATCATCATTGATTGACAACTCATTGTCATTCTCAATGAAAAGGCCATAATACCTCTCAGGTTGGCGAGACACTCTCCATGTCCTACGAATGGGTTGTTCCATAGGAGGTTGTTCAGTCTGAACAGGTGTTTCCACTTGATCCGTAGTAGTTTGTGCTTATTGAACTTCATCAAGTTCAATTTTGCTCCCACTGTTTCCTTCAAGGATAAACTCCTTTTACAAGAAGGTAGCATTTCTGGAGACAAACACCCGATGATCGGTGTAAAAGTAATACCCCAAAGTCTCTTTAGGATATCCCACAAAATTATATTTTACGGATCGAGATTCCAGCTTATCTGGGTCAACTTTCTTGACATAAGCTGGACATCCCCAAATCTTAACGTGTTTAAGACTCGGTTTCCTTTCTTTCCATATCTCATATGGTGTTTGAGGAACAGATTTGGAAGGCACCTTATTCAGTAAATATGTTGAGGTTTCCACTGCATAACTGCATAGGAATACTGGAAGATTCGCATAGCTCATCATGGACCGAACCATGTCTAACAAAGTTCGATTTATCCTTTCAGATACCCCATTTAACTGTGGAGTATATGGAGGAGTCCACTGGGAGACTATACCATTTTCTTTGAGATAATCTAGAAACTCTCCATTCAAGTATTCACCACCTCGATCTGATCGAAGAGTTATAATACTGTGTTTGGTTTGTTTCTCCACTTCATGTTTATATTCTTTGAACTTTTCAAAGGCTTCAGACTTGTGTTTCATCAAATACACATATCCGAATCTAGATCTATTATCTATGAAATTAATGAAGTACGAAAATCCACCCATGGATTGCGCAGACATTGGTCCACATACATCTGTGTGTACCAATCCTAGTAAATCTGCAACCCTCTCTCCATGTCCACTAAATGGAGATTTGGTCATTTTACCCAATAGACAAGACTCGCATGTAGGATATGATTCAAAATCAAAGGGGTCAAGTAACCCTTCCTTATGCAATGTCCGCAGTATATTTTCACAAATATGACCTAGCCTACAATGCCATAAATAGGTCAGATTTTCATCATCTCGTTTTCTTTTATTAGTTTGTTCAATCTGAAGTAAATCATGCTCTATGTCACATACATACAGACCATTATTTAAAATACCACGTCCAAAAAGAACATTATCTCTAAGGATAGAACATTCATTATTCTTAATAATAAATGAAAAACCATCCACATCCAACATAGGAATAGAAACAATATTCCTCACAATAGAGGGACATAATAACAATTATTCAAAATAATAGTCTTGCCCGTAGGCATATGTAAACTAAATGATCCTACAGATATGGCCGCAACCCTTGTTCCATTGCCCATACGTAGAATCACCTCATCTTTTTCAAGAGTCCTACTTCCCTTTAGTCATTGCAACGAATTGCAAATATGAGAACCACAGGCGGTATCTAATACCCAAGTAGAAATTTGACCTAGTGACATATTAACTTCGATCATGAACATGCCTGAATCAGAAGCGGTAGTCTCACTACCCTTCTTCTTCAATTCTGCAAGGTAAACCTTGCAGTTCCTCTTCCAGTGCCCCAACTTGTTATAATGAAAACAAACAGCTAAATTAGGACCATTGAACTTGTGAGCATCTAGTATACTCCGGAGTGATAGTGCAGAAGACATGACGAATATAGTAAATCTGTAAATGATAAACACATAACAACACTTAGCAAATATTAAATTTCATTTCAAAACACTATATGAATCGGGTCTTTATTCATAAGTGTCTCCCACTAGTTTATCTAATTTTTTTCAACCCCCTAAGTGAAAATTAAGCATTCATAATGCTAGTGGGAATAGGGATCCTACATTCCATCACACAACCTCGGTTGTGGCACGAAACGTTATGTGATGTTCAATAGGCAGACAACTCTTGTCAATTACATCTTATGTTATTCCCTAATATAAGTTAAGCCTCTTGAATAATTGAGTCACGGCTGTGGCACGACAAACTCAATATTCTAAGTCAAGTCTAACCCAACATTTCGTACAATTGAATCAGTCTCCAACGGCCCACGGCTGTAGCACGTACCGACCTTTAGATTCCAATTCAATGTACACATCCCTATGTAATAGACAAGTATTTCTTATTTCGAAATCAAAGCCCTCGGCTATAGCACGAAACGACAATGATTTAAAAATAAGAACCACTTTCTACCATGTTGGAAGGCTATGACCGACACAAGCCCGTTGTGTCATTGGCCAATTACTACTTGATATTATTTAATTTTAGAGGGATTATATTGCGTTACAATCATAATCATATTATAAAGAGATTCTTCCTTTTAAATTAAATATTTCAAATCAATAATCGATAATCAGATGATTCCCAGATCGGGTGGAGCATTGTTAAGAGGCGTCACCTAATAATCCTTTCTTACAGATAGAAATCTGTTGTTGACAGAATCATCCTTTCTCTCAATATTGAAAATTCATATTCAATTACGTGTTTCATAAACACAAGAATCTCATGATCATATTCATAATATTTATTGTTAAGGCAAGAAACGATTCCTATTCTAGATTTTCTGGAGCACGCCTTATATTGATTTAAGTTCACCTAAATCTATCATCGCATGGTAAACATAGGCATATATCTCATATATAAAATTAAATAAACATGTAAATGTAAAGTGCAATAAAGTAAATGTGTTTGGTTATGGCCCCATCCTATGTGATCTTTATCAAGCTCATGATAAAGATCAAGGTCAATCTAATATGGTGATGGAAATAAATACAACTACTTTTTACATAAGTCTTCTTCTTTGTTTAAACTTCTTGTATGCCTCGTCTTCTTCTTTGTATCACCTCCATTGGATAGCCTTCTTGAGTCTTCAATTACATTACATGATTGAAAGTAAAACTAATCTAATGAACTTACAAGAATAACTCGAGTTACATTCGAGATTTATGATTACAAAGATTGACGACATGCAAGTCGTATTTAAAACCAAAACCAAAACCATTACACTAAGGTCGAAAGGCCATAACCATCCACCATGCTCATACAACACATAAAAGCATGTTAAAACACATAATCTGATCTTAAAATATCATATTATCCATGATCTAATCATAAAAAGAAAATATGATAAAAATCAGAAAAATCAGAATCAAATCAGAAAAACAAGAATCACTATTTACGGGCAGTAAACGACGTCAAACGCCTTACAGACGAGTTGGTGATAGCTTTAGCTATCAATTTTGTTCAGACGCCCGTTTACCTATGGAATAGGGTATTCGTTTGCATAAATCGGATACCAGACCCAGATTTCAGCAAATCTGCAGCAGCCAATTCAGAATCCGTATCTAATATGATTCTCATAATTAGAACAAACATAAATCATGTATATATCAGTATATATACAGATTACATAATCATCTTATGATTATACAACTCACATGAATATCATATATTCAAAATCATACATATATAAGCATATTATATCAACATCAAATCATGGCGAATCACGTACATGCTCATATATCGAAAACATTTAAACACATAAACGAATTAAAAACTTTTCGCAAGTAGCTCTGATGCCATTGAAGGGTTTTTAGCACATAAACGCAGCGAAAACATAAATTTAAATCTTAAAAAAAAACCGAAACCCTCCGCAGGATCCATGCGAAAAATAATATTTAATTCGTAGTTCAGTATGTTTACCTTAAGAAGCTTTACGTTAATGAAAAGATGGAGGTCTTTAATAGCGATCCAGGAACGATGAACGGAGATCCTTTGCAGCTGCTCCTCAAGTGTGAAGCACTCCACCGGTATCCACCAAGAAAACGATGTAATGAAGGAGGAGGAGATGGAGAGAATTAGGGTTTTGTAAATCTTTTTGGTTGAGGCAAAAATAGGGTCTAAAATAGTATATTTATAGGTAAAAATTTCAGCTGAAAATTTTCCCATAAAATATTATTATTATTAACCCTTTATTATTCTCACTAATAATTAAAACACCTTTTAATTATTAATCCTTTTTCTAAACTCTTTAGAAATAATTCTCTCACTTGATTTAATTTCCATAAATTAAATTCTTAATTAATAATATTAAGAACCTATTCTTAATTAATTTATAATCAATTAAATCTCATTTAATCAATTATTAAATTTTCCAATTAATTATTTATTTCATAAATAAATAAT
Organism: Apium graveolens; assembly: GCF_009905375.1. Lineage (NCBI taxonomy): Eukaryota > Viridiplantae > Streptophyta > Magnoliopsida > Apiales > Apiaceae > Apium > Apium graveolens. Next base: position 205,199,610 of record NC_133651.1, on the reverse strand, counting down.
TATCAGCCATTATTAATTAATTCCTCCACCATTAAATCATTCTCTTTTATGGTGTGACCCTGTAGGTTCAATATTAAGCCGGTAGTAGAAATAAATAATAATAAAACTATTTTATCATTATTTATTTAAATTCTCTAATTCATTAAATATGATTAATTAATTAATCATATTTATTCTACATCGTGAGGGATACTTCTCAGCATATCGCGACTATCTGGATAATACGAATTCATTGCTCAGAATACCAAGAACCTATTCAGTGAGTAGTTACCATACAATCAATTCCTTCTACCCTGCAATGTCACGATTAAATACAAGGCATGGAACTTGTGTCAAACCTATCTTATTTAATCACTTGCTTTCCCATTCATTATGCTTAGTTCTATTTAATGTAAATTAGAAACTCCTTTCTAATTTCATTCACTCTGGCCAGAGATTCCTGAACTAGCATAAGTGGATCAGCATTGGACATTCTCTTCCTTCACTGGAAGGGGTAGATCCTTTATTGATCATACACTATCTTTGTGTACAAATTCCTATACCCAGTAGAGCCCTTATAATTGTCCCTTGAAACTAAGAACTAAACCAAAGCATAGTTCAGTGTACACAAGATGACTATGATGACCTCAAGTATAAGGATACTTGTACAACTATCACTATGTGAACAACTGCTGACACGTGAGTGAACTTCATCAGTTGTCCAGCTGTGTGAGTCATGTTCAGTGAACTTATTCTATAATAAGCACCTACATACTAGCTATAGTGTCACCACACAAATGTCTATGAGAACAGACATCCTTCATAATGAAGCAAGCATAGTATGTACCGATCTTTGCGGATTATTAATTACCAGTTAGTAATCCTACGACCAGGAACTATTTAAGTTTAGAGTTATCATCTTTTAGGTCTCATTATTATGATCTCATCACAATCCATAAAAAGCATTACTCTAAACTGTGGTATATCTTATTTAAACATTTAAATAGATAGAGCCCGCAATAAAAACAAAACAAGCCTTTTATTAATATCAATGAAATCAAAATAGATTACATAAAAGTTATTCCTAAATCCTCATACATGATTGGACTTAGGACATATCTCTTTCACCTGGAACTCCACAGAAAAATGGAGTTGTTGAAAGAAAGAATAGAACTCTTATTGAAGTTGCACGAACTATGCTTGATGAAGCAAAGTTACCAACCTACTTTTGGGCTGAAGCTGTGTAGACTGCTTGTTTTACTCAGAATGCAACACTTATCAACAAGCATGGAAAGACACCATATGAGGTGGTGAAGAAAAAGAAGCCAAATATGAAGTACTTTCATGTATTTGGATGCAAGTGTTTTGTTCTTAAGACTCATCCTGAACAGCTATCCAAATTTGATATAAAAGCTGATGAAGGAATTTTTGTTGGATATCCACTTTCCACAAAAGCCTTCAGAGTCTACAATTTAAGAACAAGGGTTGTCATGAAATCTATCAATGTCTCTTTTGATGATAAGAAGATTACTGGACTTTAAGATTTCAATGATCATGATCAGCTGAGATTTGAGAATGAAGTTTTAAATTCTGATTCTGTAAATTCTGATAATCTAAATCCTGATACTGCAAACTCTGATGGGTTAAACTCTGATGTTATTGAAACTATTGTGACTACGCCAAAGGAAAATGCACCTGTGCAGGGGGGCATATTGAAGATCCAACCACATCTTAAGAAGCATCAGAACCTAGAACAGGCTCTTCAAGTTCTGATTCATCAAGATCTGATGGGTCAAGTTCTGATAATTCTGGAAATTCAAATTCTGATTCATCAAGTTCTGATGGGCCAAGTTCTGATAATTCTAGAAACTCAAATTCTGAAGGATCCAACTCAGAGAGCATAATTTCAGGGGGAGTATCAGAAAATATTGATGGAGACAGCATGGATCATGGGGGAGCATCCAGTTCTAGAGATCACCTTCCATCTGCAAGGAAGTGGACTAAAGCACATACACCTGACTTGATTATTGGAGATCCTGAAGCAGGTATTAGAACTAGAACAGCAACATCAAATGAATGTCTCTATCATTCTTTTCTTTCTCAGGCTGAACCAAAGAAAGTGGAAGAAGCTCTTCAAGATACTGATTGGGTCCAAGCAATGCAGGAAGAGTTAAATGAATTTGAAAGAAATAAAGTCTGGACCCTAGTGCCAAGACCAAATAACAGATCAGTTGTTGGTACAAAATAGGTGTTCAGAAACAAAACTGATAGTGATGGCATAATTACAAGAAATAAAGCAAGGCTGGTTGTAAAAGGATATTCTCAACAGGAGGGAATTGATTATGATGAAACATTTGCACCAGTTGCTAGATTAGAAGCCATAAGGATATTTCTAGCTTATGCTGCTCACAAAAAGTTTATAGTCTTTCAAATTGATGTAAAAAGTGTTTTTCTTAATGGAGAATTGGAAGAAGAAGTATATGTTGAACAACCTCCGGGTTTTGTAGATTCAAAATTTCTTAATCATGTCTACAGACTTGATAAAGCACTTTATGGCCTTAAGCAAGCTCCAAGTGTGATATCCCGTATTTTCAGAATTATTATTATTAATATTTGAATATGTTTATGTGATTTTCTGATTTAGAAGGAATAAAATGGTGGATATTTTATTCCTATTTGACGAGTTTGTGTTATTAATTGGTAATGTGCTAATTGTTGAGTGTTATATCGGTCCTTGTTAATATCTGAAAATATTTCCTTAAATGTATTAATTTCAAAAGTTTATTTGAAACCCGATCATTTATTGATATCGGTAAATTGAGTTCGTTTAGTAATATTAGGGATTGAATGGATATTTTGTCTGCTATATGTTATATGTAATATTAATTGTGTGGGACTCAGTTGTGATTGAGGATTATTTGTATTATTAATTACTGAGTCGTATCGTTTTGTTTTCGTCTTTAAAAGTGATTTTATTGAAAATCTAATTTCATAAATATTTAAATTATCTTTAAAAAATATTTTTATGACTTTATAATTACAATAATTATTTTTGGGATTTTATAAAATTTAGAAATCAATATTTCATCAATTATTTAGCCCTGTATGATTTTCTGATTTCATTTATTTGTAAAATCCATATTTAATTTCAAAATTCTTCAAAAATTATGAAACTCATATTTATTCAAGTTTGAAATATTCGGAGAATTTTAAAATTATTTTGGGAATTTTTAGGATTAATTTTACCCGCACGTTGAATCGTTTAATTGATAAAAGCGGGTATAAATTGCGTTTCAAAAATTATTTTAAAATTTCAAAATTTATGTTTTTATAAACTTCGGGATATTTGTAACATTTTAAGACTATTTTCGTGATATTCTGGATTTGTTTTAAGTGCAGCTCGGTTCGTTAAATCGTATAGTGCGGGTATAGTGTGCAAGTTAAAAATGCTTTAAAAATTATAAAAATTTTATTTTATTAGTTTTTAATTATTCTGAGAATTTTAGAATTTGTTTGGTAATTTTCTGATTTTATTTACCGGCGCGTTTATTCGATAATTTGAGAAATGCGGGGCAAAATAAATTAAAAAAAAAAAAAAATAGAAAAACGTGTCAAATCCTAAAACTACCCAGCACCCCACCCCTGCCACGCCCCCCCCCCCCCTTATTTCCCTACGCATCAGACCCCCACCCCCGTCTCTCTCTTCTCTGCTTCACTTCTATCTCCTCTGTATATACTTTTTAATTTTCAAAAATTCATATCTTACAAACCGTTCATCCAAATTTCAATTATTATATATAAACGATCAGCGTTTCGATACCTACGCATAGGTATATATATTGCAAGGTTTTAAGAAGAAAATTTGCAGGGCATATTTCCGTTATATTTCCGTTTTAATTTATTTTCGGGGCATAGAAAAAGAGTTTGGAGGCGGTGATTACTCCAAATGGCATCTCAGCATGTATATGTCTATGGCTATTAATTTCGGATTTTTCTGGAGATATTTTCCGGACATCAGATTTTCTCTTCGGGTTGATCAGAATTTATTTTGGGTAACGATTCCGAAATTCCGCCTTCGTACTTGTATATATTATAGCATGTTAGTGTTTATATATTTATTTCATAATTTTTAGAAATTGTTGGAGAAGTCACTTTTGGTCCGAGTTTTGGTTCAGGTGGCCGTGTTATTCATTTCTGGAGTGTTTATACGCGTAAATATAAATTATTATGTTGATTGTTGTTGGTTGTGTCGATATGATATCGACTGGCAGTCCGAGAAATAGAGGAGGTGTTGTCCAATTTCCAAGAAAATATTATTTTAAATTATTTTACAGGCTCAATAATTCTTATAAAATTATTTCGAGTGTTCGAGCACTATTATTTAGTTATAAATGATTCGGAGACTTGTTTTAATTCCGAAAAATGTTCAAAAATTCATATTAAATAAACCGTTCGTCCGTTTAATACGAAACGAACGCGTACAGACTCAGAAAAATATTCCGTTTTCATTAAAAATACTTTCGAGACCCAAATCCTTTTTGTTTCGAAAGGTCGTTTGTTTTACAAGTTATTCTGAGTCGATTATTGATCGAAAAATCATATTTTTGACCTGATTTCAGTTTTAAACATATCGAGTCGACCCTTCTGATGAACCGAGTCTTATGTGATATGAATTATGTGATATATGAGTTATGTGCTTATGTGTGATGTGAATTAGGTGTGTATGTGGATCAAGGGTCCTATGTTTGTCTGTTATAATTATGTGTGGGTCACAAGAATCTCTGTGTTTATCTGTTTTAATTATATGTGGGCTATCGTATGGGTAGACGATAGGGTTTTGACGCGCCGTTCGTCAAGTAATTATCATTTAGACAATTAAAGTTGTATCTTTTAATTATAGATGCGGATCATTCGAGTTGATCAGGACAAGACGTTGGATAAAGAATGAGATGGAATGGTATTGGGTATCTGGCTTCTAGCAATCGCAGGAGCAGCATATCAGTCAAGTGTTGAAAAGAAGGACGGTGATGTTTTAAGACAGAATTTCAGAATAGATGCGTGTTTGCGAGTGTGACTAACTGCTAAAAATCTCAAAGGCAAGTACACTAACCTCACTTATCATTCAAGTGACGTTTATTTCGAATTATATTATGCAAGTACCCCTGATTTCACTTATTGTTCAAGTGATGTTTATTTCGAATCACAGTATGCAAGTACCCCTGATTTCACTTATTGTTCAAGTGATGTTTATTTCGAATCACAGTATGCAAGTACCCCTGATTTCACTTATTGTTCAAGTGATATTTATTTAAAATCTTATCATGCAAGTATTGCTTTTCCTATTCTCAGTTCAAGATAGATAAATGTTTTATATATCGCTGAATTAAATAATTCTGTTTATGCAAGTACCCTCTGCTATTCTATGTTCAGAATAGATTTACAAATGTTTTGGGTTTTGAGAAAAATGATTTTGTTGCAAGTATTCCTGCCCAAGTGAATGGGGGAATAAAATTATTTCGGGTGTCAAGTATTATGACCCCTTTTCAATAAAAGGTTTTGAGATTTGATGGTTACTGGTAGCGTAAGAGGCCGAGGCACCGGTCCAGCGTGAGCTATTATACAGAAGTGTAATACGGAAGTGTAATATCTTACAAGGCTTGTTATGCCTTTTTCTGGCGCCCTATAGGTACCGTATGTCTTCGGGATACGGGTAGTACCTATATTTACGGTATACTGCGGGATACCGGTGCTGTTTCATGACTGATCATCAGGAACAGCATAGTGCATAATTTGGTTCCAATCGAAATTATTATATTGATTTTGACATCTTACAAGGAATGATTTATTAAGTATTTTATTTTTGGATAAAAGATGAAATGTGGTTTTGATTCAGTTTCTTATTTTGAGTATACTTAGTTTGTTGTTAAATATCAAAGATGGTATTAGTACAGATGATTGGTGTTGACTTCAGTATGGAATGTTGTGAGCATCAAAGTTCGTATTGATATCTAATTTGATATGACAACAAAATAAGTATTAATCTCAAGAATTCGGTTTTGAGTAAAGTTTATGATTCAATCCATAATCATTGTTTCATGTTATTGTGGTTTACGATATTTCCGTAAACACTGTTTTACGAGTTTTATTCTCGTTATGATTCAAAGTATTGCTGAAGCACGTCGCTGGAAAATATAAAAAGGGTTTTTGAATACAATTAAGGAATCAATTCTGGGATTCCTCAACTAAAATTTTATGATTCAGCAATTATGATTTCTAAATGATCTGCACTGATGCAGATGTTAGTTTTTTTATCAAAATGACCCGATATTTACTATAATGAACTTGCTGAGCATTTCTTTCGCTCATACTTGCCTGTTTTTAAATTTAACCTCCAGTGAGGATTAGCTTGCTGTTTAGCCGTGTAATTCGAGGAAGCAAGAAGAAGCTCTTGGAAGGTGGTTGGTCCAGGGTTTGCGGACTAGTGTAAGTTTTATTATGTAAAGTTGTTTATATTATATTATATTATAGTTTTGTATTTTATTTGGGCCTAGTATACTTCATTTCGAAGTTATACTAGTGGGTTTAGTTTTGAGTTGGAATTTATTGAAAAGAGATTTAAAAGAAAGTGAAAAATTTATTTGTGGAATTTGGAATTCTTGTTTCTAGAACTGTAACCTTAAAAGATCTTGGATTAGTTGGGGTCATAAATGATAAATATCTTCCGCTGGCATTTATTATTTGACTTAACAGGTTAATTTTGGATTGAAGTTTTATAGTGACGACCAAATCCTCTGACCCCGGATTTGGGGGCGTTACACCAAGAGCATGGTATGAGACATTAGCTCAGTTTTTTTATGGAAAGTAGATTTAACAGAGGGACTATTGACAAAACTTTATTCTATCTCAACCATGGAAATGACTTACTTTTGGTGTAGATATATGTTGATGATATCATTTTTGGTTCTACAGATGATAGACTTTGTAAAAAGTTTACCAAGCTAATGCAGTCAAGATATCAAATGAGTATGATGGGAGAACTTAGCTATTTTCTTGGCCTTCAAGTCAAGCAGAATGAAGAAGGAACTTTTATTTGTCAATCTAAGTACACCAGAAATTTGTTGAAGAAATTTGGAATGCAAGACTGTTCAAGTGCATCCACTCCTATGGCCACTGCAATAAAATTGGATAAGGATACTGGTACATCAGTAGATATTACTGATTACAGAGGTATGATTGGCTCACTACTCTATCTAACTGCAAGTAGACCTGATATTATGTATGCTACCTGTCTTTGTACAAGATTTCAAGCAGATCCAAGATAGCCTCACTTAACAGCTGTGAAAAGAATTTTCAAGTACCTTAAAGGTACAGCTGATCTAGGATTGTGGTATCTTAGGGAAAATACTGATGAAGCTGCTACAAATGAAAATGCTGATGTAGCTGGTCCTTCAGGACATGCACCTCTATAAACAGTTAATAAAGTTGATTTGATTAAAAAATTTGTGAGAGAGGATGCACCAGTACCTTGGAGTGAAACCTTCAGAGGAAGAGAATGGATCAAGGAGTGGAACAAAGTTGATTTTGTTCCTACTGTAAATATTCTTGCTGAGCACCTGGCTAAAGCTGATAAGATGCTGATGAATGATGACTTCAAAGCACAGCTCAGAGTCACTGTATTGAGTACCAGGAACCTTCAAGGTCAACACTCAATAACTCAATCCAATGTGAACAAAATTCAAGAAACACTGATTCAGCAAGACATGAATGTCAAATTGGAAAAGAACAGGTTTTTTAAGCCAACCTTTGACCGCATTGGGTATATAGAAAAGAGTCAAGAACAGCAGCAAGCACAAATATCTGATATTTTAAAGAATCAAGCTGCTCAACAAATCCAACTCAATGAAATCCAAAACTTTGTGGAATTGCTTGTCTCCCTGCTTCTACCAAATGATGCCAAAAAGGGGGAGAAAGTGATTAAGTCCAAATGCAAAACTGATCAACCACTGAAGGGTAAGGATGATGATAATGAAGACCAGGGAAAATCTGAAAAGAAAATCTAAGTCAAGGCAGGGGTTCTTTATCAAGCAAAGCCAAAACTACAAGTCAAAGAACAAGTTCTGATGATTGGAGAAGAACAAGTTCTGATACTGGTAAAAGGATGAGTTCTGATGAACAAACTCTGAAACTTGATGAAGAGATCTCCAAAAGGTTGTTCCTAAAGGACAATCCAGGCATGGATATTGAAAGTCTGAAGGAAGAAGAGATTAGACTGAAAGCTGAAAATGACAAATCTAAGTCAAAGTCTAAAGCTCAAGTCATTGCAAAGAAACCACCTAAGCCTAAGGGCATTGTGATCAAAGAGAGGACAGATACTGAGGCATCTAAGGCCAAGTCCAAATCACAGGTGGAAGTTGATCCTAGATCAAGGGTAAGGAAAAAGTTGATGAACCTGTAAAGATATATGTGCCAACTATGGATCTGGAAGCAAAATCTGATGAAGATGCAACTCTGATTTTGAAGAAGAAAAGCAATATTCAAGCTACCTCTGACAGAGCTCAAGTTGTCTTGACATCAGAAGAAAAGGAAACCTCTGACATTGCTCATGTTAAACCTTCAAAAATTCTACTACCTGGGTTTACTAAAGCTCAACAATCTGCTCAATCTATGAAGACTTCAACAAATGTTTTTAAGGGTAGATTGCTCCGAGGGAAGGAAGCTAGAGATAAAACAGGACTGGGTAATGCTGATGAGAAGAGAGTAAACAACTCTACCTTAGATACTACATCTCCTTCTGAACCAGGAGTAGGGACAACTCCAGAAAGACTAAATCAATTGGAGTCTGTACATATGGTTTACAATTCCAAGCTGAAAGAAGACATAATGCTTTATTTTATGACATATGGGAGAGTATTCCAGATAAGAAAGAATGCAATATGATTGAAGTATTATGAAGAACTGCAACACGTTTTATTTCTACTTCAAGTGAAGAACAGGTCAACAGATGGTGCTGCCAGTTACTTAAAATCTGATATTCAAAGACAGAAGAAACTTTATTCTGTAAAGTCTGATAGACCATACTATCCAAAGTACAGAGCTCATAATGGTGAATTAGTTGAGATGAAGCCCAATACTGCCAAGATTTCTACTTTTCTGGGTATTAAGGGTGTTGAATTTAATCTGGAGTCTGACAAAGCTTATCTGATCAGATTGGATCAGGAAATAAGGAAAACAAAGATTAATGATCTCAGGGCTGCTATCTTTCAGACAGGGGAAGATACAGTTGAACTTAAAGATGCTAAAATGAGGATGATAAATGAACTTAAATATGCTGAGAGAACTCTTTTGAAGAACTATCTCAAAACAACTCCTGACATTCAAGAGATCATAAACTGAAGCCAAGTCAAGGACTACAACTGTTAAATTTTGAAGGATATACAGGCTAAAGCTGATATCAGACTTTAAGGATGGTAAAAGCTACAAGGACTGTGAGTTGTAGTTATCTAGTCAAATTCTCATATGCATTTATACTTAATGTTTTTGACATCATCAAATATCTATTAAACTTGTATATTATGCTAATTTACAAGTTGAGGGAGATTGTTAGATATATTTGTGATGTCATGTCTAATAATGATTTGTGTTTAATTTTCAGATCTTGACTAACAGGACAAATCAGGACTTAACTGGAAATCAGTACTTATACTGAAGTCATAACTTAAGATATCAGAACTTAAGTTATCAGAACTTAAGATATCAGAAGATATTCATCAGGAGATAATATCAAGACTTAAGAAGACTTTCAGATAAGGAAGACGACTGATTGAAGGAAAAGAAGATTGAGATTAACACAAGAAGAGATATGCATGGAGAAGAATTCTATGAAGAATAGAAGACTTGGAGGAAAAGATAACTAATTGATATATTTTGGGATGCAGACTTATATTCTATATTAATTAGAAGATTATCTTGTAACTGTGTGGTATATAAACACAGCATAGGGTTTATACTAGATGTGTTATCATTATTGAGAATATTATTCATTGTAACCCTAGAAGCTCTCATGATATTTGTTCATCACTGAGAGAGAACGGTTCCATTGCAATAATGTTTTATTAATAAGATTCTTTTGTGTTTCATACTTGTGTTCTTAATTCGATTTGATTGTAGTATACACTGTATTCAACCCCCTTCTACAGTGTGTGTGACCTAACAGGGAATCTTATTATCCTCTTCGAAATCAAGAATTACAAAATCTGCAGAGAAGATGAGTTTATCCACCTTGACCAAGACATCCTCCACAATACCTCGCGGATATATAATAGAACGGTCGGCCAACTGCAGAGTCATATAAGTAGGCTTTGGATCAGGCAGGTTCAACTTCTTGAAGATTGATAAGGGCATCAGATTAATGCTAGCTCCCAAGTCACATAGACACTTGTCAAATGACACATTTCCAATAGTGCATGGAATAGTGAAGCTTCCAGGATCTTTAAGCTTCGGAGGAAACTTCTGTTATAGCACAGCACTGCATTCCTCCGTGAGAGCAACGGTTTCTAAGTCATCAAGCTTCACCTTCCTAGAGAGAATACCTTTCATGAACTTCGCGTAACTAGGCATTTGTTCAAGAGCTTCAGCGAAAGGAATGTTGATGTGAAGTTTCTTGAACACCTCCAGACACTTCTCAAACTACTTATCCAGCTTTTTCTTTTGCAGCCTCTTAGGAAAAGGAGGTGGAGGATAGATCTGTTTTTCCCCTATATTACCCTCAGGAGGAGTGTGCTAAACAGTAATCTTCCTTGGTTCCACTTATGCTTCCTTCTGCACTTCTTCTTCTTCAGCCTCAACTTTAGCTTCTAGAGTCTAAGCTTTTTCAGGATTTGCAACCTTACCAGACCTCAATATAATTGCCTTAAGATGCTCCTTAGCTTTCTTCTTGCCTGGCACTTCAGTATCACTCGGGAGCGTGCTAGATTGACGATTTAGTAATGCATTAGCAATTTGCCCAATCTGATTCTCCAACGTGTTGATTGACACAGCTTGGCTCTTGCACATGAGTCTCAACTCCTCCAATTCAGATTTTTCATTAGTTTGCGGTAACTGCTGAAGTTGAAGTTGTTTCCTAGGGACATATTGTGGTTGCTGAAAACCAGGAGGGTTATACTGCTTTGCTGTGTATGGCTGATAAGATTGTTGCACCGCATTCTGATTGTTACTCCAGCTGAAATTAGGATGATTGTGGTTATTTGGATGATAAGTGGCTGGAGCTTGTTGCTGTGATCACTGAAAGTTGCTCACAAATTGAGTTAATCCGCTAGAAATAGCGCACCTCAGTTTCATGCGCCCCCGCACAAAGCTCACAAACACTAGTGATTTGATTAACTCCATAATTCGCCAACGAGTCCACTTTCATCGTCAAAGCTTGAAGTTGAGCAGCTATAGCAGTAGCTGTATCTACTTCCAGAATTCCTGCTACTTTGCCTTGCAACATTCTTTGCATAGGATTCTGGTATTCATTAGCTGTCATGAGCTCAATCAACTCATAAGCTTCATTATAGCTTTTGGCTCATAAGGCTCCACCAGACGTTGTATCGAGCATAGGTCTAGACTGAGCGCCCCAACCATTATAGAAATAGTTTATAATCATCCAATCAGCCATGCCATGGTGTGGGCACTTCCTTAGCATCTCCTTATATCGATCCCAAGCCTCACACAGAGATTCTCCAGTTTGCTGAGCAAACTGAGTAAGAGCATTCCTGATTGCAGCAGTCTTCGCCATAGGAAATAATTTAGTGAGAAACTTTTGAGCAAGATCCTCCCATTTGGTGATAGACCCTTGTGGTAGAGAATATAACCAGCACTTTGATTTATCCCTCAGAGAGAATGGGAAGAGTCGCATCTTGATAGCATCTTCAGTCATCCCATTGAACTTAAAAGTATCACAGATCTCGATGAAATCCCTGATGTGCATGTTGGGGTCTTCTATAGAAAAACCCCCAAACTGAACTAAGTTATGTATCATCTGAATCGTGCTCAACTTGATCTCAAAAGTGTTAGCCGAGATGGATGGTCTGATGATGCTCGACTAAATATCATTGATTTTAGGATGAGAATAGTTCATCAGAGCCTTATGATTTTTTGCTTGATCTCCCATCACTACTAAAGCTGGTTCCTCGACTTTCTATTCTTCTTCTACTTTCTCTTCATCCTCAAAAACTTCCCTTTGAATCACTACAGCTTCTTCATCGGCTTGATCCAGAGTTCTCTTACGAGCCCGCGAACGCGTATGCATACATGCTCGCTAGAGTACCTGAAATACGACAAGGAAAAGAGTAGGTAAATAACAATGCCCGAGTCAATAAACTTTAACGATCACTGATGATAAACACATAAACTAAAAGTTAACATCGTGTCCCCGGCAGCGGCGCCAAAAACTTGTTAGTCGCTAAACACGCGCTAAAATTTACGCAAGTATACGCGTTCACAAGTAGTATAAGATATAGATCAAAATCATTCCCACAGAGGCTGGTTTAGGTTAACTATGTGATTTATGCACTTATGCAACAATGATATGGCTATTATTCAATGCTAAGACAAATAACAAATTAGGTTTTGATTATACTACAATTAACTATTGAGAATTATACTAGAGAACATTAACTAAAGAGAGTAAAGAGAGTTGAATAATATATGACACAAATATGGGATTCTAACTTCATTAAGTACTTTATTCAATAGCCTTTTCGTTCTTAACCTTAGCATGCAATGGTGATGACACTAATCCGATAACACGAAACTGATAAACGCCAACTTTTGTTACACGAATACCATACTACCAGACATCCACAAAAGAAATAGAAGCTGAATAGACACCAATTATATTGAGACCCTATATGTCTATAGAATTTGACAACATAACGGTTTAATGCACAAGTTATCTATCGTGATTATATAAGGCAAGTAAGATGGTTAAAATTACCTACGAATTATGCATAACAAATACATGAACCTATGCTAGCATGGCAAGTTCTAAATCCTTAAATTCACTTTCGCTTCATTAAGAATTAACAAGCTATCTTATAAGTTCGCGATGCTCATAAGATGTTAGATATATTTGAGATGTCATGTCTAATATGATTTGTGTTTAGTTTTCAGAACTTAACAACAGGACATATCAGGACTTACTGAAATCAGAACTTACTGAAGTCAGAACTTAATATCAGAGCTTAAGGTGTCAGAAGATACATATCAGTACTTAAGTGGGGGAAGACTTTCAGATAAAGAATGCGGTTGATTTAAAGGAGAAGATCTGGACTAAAATAAAAGAAGATATGCATGAAGAGTTAGAGGACTAGAAGACTTGTAGAAGATATCTGATTGATATATTTTAGGAGACAGAATTATATTCCATATCAATTAGAATATATCTTGTAATTGTGTACTATATAAACACAGCTTAGGGTTTACACTATATGTGTTATCATTATCGAGAAGATTATATATTGTAACCTAGCACCTCTTAGTGATATTTGTTCATCACTGAGAGAGAACAACAGTTCATATTGTAACAGATTTTATTGAATATACTTGATCTTTGTTACATACTTGTGTTCAAATCGATTTGATTGTATAAACACTGTATTCAACCCCCTTCTACAGTGTTGTGTGACTAACAAGTGGTATCAGAGCTTTTCTGTTAACACACATATTGTAAAGATCCAAATAACAATCATGTCTGAAGAAACACAAACCCCAACTAAGCCCACCAAAACTAAAGAAACTCAAAACACTCAAATCCACAGTCGATATGAGACTATTCGGGTTCCCATACTGAGATCTTCTGAGTATCCCATATGGAAAGTGAAGATGGCTATGTTTCTGGAAGCTACAGATCCAGAATACCTTGACAAATTAATGAAGGACCATATAAGCCTACCAAACTCTCTGTTGCAGTTATTGATCAACCAGCAAAGTCCATACCAAAGGAGAAAGGTGATTACACAGCTGAAGACATCTCATCTATTGACAAGGATGCAAGGGTAAGGCATTTGCTGCATAGTGCCATTGATAATATCATGTCAAACAGGGTAATTGGATGCAAGACTGCAAAGGAGATATGGGATGCTTTGGAGACAAGATGCCAGGGAACTGATGCAATCAAAAAAAATAGGAGGACTATACTCACTCAAGAGTATGAGCACTTTGACTAAAAAGATGATGAGTCATTAACTGACTTATATGACAGGTTTGTCAAACTCTTGAATTATCTGTCACTGATGGACAAGGAATATGATCTTGAAGATTCAAATCTAAAATTCCTTTTAGCTCTTCCTGAAAATTGGGATTTGAAGTCTACTACCATAAGAGACAACTATGACCTTACTGAAACTACTCTTGATGAAATTTATGGTATGCTCAAGACTTATGAACTTGAGATGGATCAAAGGAGCAAGAGGCATGGAAGAAAGTCAAGGACAGTTGCTCTTAAAGCTGAGGAGGAATCTCCTAAAGTGGTTGCCTCAAAGAAGGGCAAAGGAAAGGCTCTCATCATAAAGTCTGATTCAGAGTTATCATATTCTGATGATGATGATTCAGAAACTGAAAGTTTACCTGAAATGGATGTTGATGTAGAGATGATGCAACTGTGTACTCTTATGGTGAAGGGTATCACAAAATAGCCTATAGGAAATTCAGAAAGGGCAAGAAGTTCTCCAGGAAAGGTGGAAGTTCTGATAAGAAAGGGTTCAGAAAGTCTGAAGGCAAAGGAGGAAAGTCTGACAGAGGAGACAACTCAAATGTCAAATGCTACAATTGTGGTGAAAGAGGCCACATATCTCCTGACTACAAGAAAGGAAAAAGTGACAAAAGCAAGGCACTTGTCACAAAGAAGAAAAGCTGGACAGACACTTCAGATTCTGAAGATGAGGTGAACTATGCCTTGATGGCAAATGCTGATAGCAGTACTGAAACTGCTGAATTGAAGGTACCTCAAATAACTTATGCTTTTCATACTGATGATATTACTGAGTTGAGATTATATCTTAAAACCATGTTCATTAGTTATAGAGATCAGACTTTAACATGTGAAAGATTAAAATCTGAAAATCTTGCTTTTAAAAACAGAAATAACTGTTTAGAAAAAGAGTTAGTTTTTCTTCATCAAACTAAGAAAGAAAGAGATGAGGCTTTGTATGTTAGAGATGAAGTACTAAAATTGAATGAATCTCTAAAAACTGATTTAGAATAGGAAAGAGAGATCATCAGAACTTGGACTAACTCTGGCAGAACAACTCAGGATATACTAAGTAGTGGAAACTAGAAATAGGGCTTAGGGTATGGAGATGATAAAGATGAGAAAGGAACTGTGAAAATTGAGCCAACTATTGTTAAACAGACTGCTAAGCCAAAGGTAAATCATGTTAAGTTTGTAGCAAAAACTGTAAAGTCTAATTCTGAAAAGATGAAAGAGACTAGGACAGAAGTCAAAGAAAAGTCAACTTTTGACAAATTAAAACAGGATAAACCAGCTAAAGTTAACATAGGCTTAATGACAAAGAAGCAGCTTAAGCATAAGATGAAAGAGATTAGAAATATGAACAAGGTAAAGGAAGCTAGGAAAATAGGAATGGAAATGAAGGTGTGAATAAAAGCAATAATTATATGCCTGTTCCTAATGCTCCTAGAAAGAAATGTTATAACTGTGGAAACTCTAACCATCTTGCTTCTTTTTGCAGGAAAAATAAAGATATAAACTCTTTACCTCCTAGATCAGGTATTAAGAGTCAGTCTGTTAGGTTTAAACCACAAAATCCTTGTTTCCATTGTGGTAGTTTATGGCATTCCATTTATACTTGTAAGGAATATCATAGTTTGTACTATGATTATTATCAGATAAAACCTTCTTTGAATAAAGTTAATATTATTCCTTCTAGGGTAAAGTCTGATGCAAATTCTGAAATAAATTCTGATAAACAGCATGTTAGCATAAACTCTGAAATTAAATCCGCTGCAAATGCTAACAAACTTAAAAAGGCCAAAGGATCCAAGCAAGTTTGGGTCCTTAAAACTAACCAATAGTGGTCTTTGTGATTGCAGGGCAACAGGAAAAACATCCTAGTTTTAGACAGTGGATGTTCAGGACATATGACTGGAAATAAAGCCATGCTATCAGACTTTGTGGAGAAAGCTGGCCCAAGAGTTTCTTATGGAGATGGCAACATGGGAAAAACTCTGGGATATGGAAATATCAATCTTGGTAATGTCATCATTGAAATAGTAGTTCTTGTCTCAGGACTTAAACACAATCTGCTAAGTGTGAGTCAAATCTGTGACAGAGGTTATCATATGGATTTCTTTAAAGAACACTCTGAAGTTGTAAGTAATTCTACAGGAAAAGTAGTTCTGAAAGGTTACAGGCATGGTAACATTTATGAAGCCAGACTTTCAAAAAATTCTGATGGTTCTGCAATATGTCTGTTGAGTAGAGCATCAATTGAAGAAAGCTGGAATTGGCACAAGAGACTCTCTCATTTAAATTTCAACAACATAAATGAGCTAGTAAAGAAAGATCTTGTGAGAGGACTGCCAAAATCAGTATTTGCTCCTGATGGCCTTTGTGATTCATGTCAAAAGGCAAAACAAAGAAAATCTTCATTCAAGAGAAAAACTGAATCCTCAATTCTTGAACCTTATCACCTACTACATATTGATCTATTTGGTCCAGTCAATGTCATGTCTATTGGAAAGAAGAAATATGCTATGATTATAGTGGATGAGTTCACAAGATACACTTGGGTGTATTTCTTGCACAAGAAGAATGAAACCGCATCTACTTTAACAGATCATGTCAGACTGCTGGATAAGTTGGTCAAAGATTCTGTTAAAATCATAAGAAGTGATAATGGCACTGAGTTCAAGAATTCAATCATGGAAGAGTTTTGCAAAGAGCATGGAATTAAGCGGGAATTTTCTGCACCTGGAACTCCACAGAAAAATGGAGTTGTAGAAAGAAAGAACAGGACACTCATTGAAGCTGCATGAACTATGCTTGATGAAGCAAAGCTGCCAACCTACTTTTGGGCTGAAGCTGTACAGACTGCTTATTTCACACAGAATGCTACACTCATAAACAAGCATGGAAAAATACCATATGAGATGGTGAAGAAAAAGAAGCCAAATCTGAAATACTTTCATGTATTTGGATGCAAGTGTTTTGTTCTTAAGACTCATCCTGAATAGCTGTCAAAATTTGATCTAAAAGCTGACGAAGAAATTTTTGTTGGATATCCACTTTCCACAAAAGCCTTCAGAGTCTACAATTTAAGAACAAGGATTGTCATGGAATCTATCAATGTATCTTTTGATGATAAAAAGATTACTGGACTTGAAGATTTCAATGATCATGATCAGCTGAGATTTGAAAATGAAGATTTAAATTCTGATTCTATAAATTCTGATCCTGTAAGTTCTGACGGGTTAAATTCTGATGTCATTGAAACTATGGTAACTACTCCAAGGGAAAATGCACCTGTTCAGGGGGAGCAAGCTGAAGATCCTACCACAACTCAAGACTCTCAAGAAGCATCAGAACCTGTCACTGGCTCTTCAAGTTCTGATTCATCAAGTTCTGATGAGTCAAATTCTGGTAATTCTGGAAACTCTGATTCTTCAAATCCTGAAGGATCCAACTCAAATTCTGAAGTCTCAGAGAGCATATCTACTAGGGGAGCATCGGAAAATGCTGATGGAGACATCATGGATCATGGGGGAGGATCCAGTTCTAGAAATTAACTTCCATCTGCAAGGAAGTGGACCAAATCACATACACATGACTTAATAATTGGAGATCCTGAAGCAGGTGTCAGAACTAGAACTACAACATCAAATGAATGTCTCTATCATTCCTTTCTATCTCAGACTGAACCAAAGAAAGTGGATGAAGCTCTTCAAGATGCTGATTGGGTGCAAGCAATGCAGGAAGAGTTAAATGAGTTTGAAAGAAATAAATTTAGGACCCTAGTGCCAAGACCAAAGAACATATCAATTGTTGGCACAAAATGGGTGTTCAGAAACAAAACTGACAGTGATGGCATAATTACAAGAAACAAAGCAAGGCTGGTTGCTAAAGGCTACTCTCAACAGGAGGGTATTGATTATGATGAAACATTTGCACCAGTTGCTAGATCGGAAGCCATAAGAATCTTTTTGGCTTATGCTGCTCATAAGAAGTTTAAAGTCTTTCAAATGGATGTGAAAAGTGCTTTTCTCAATGGAGAATTGGAAGAAGAGGTATATATTGAACAACCACCAGGATTTGTAGATCCAAAATTTCCAAATCATGTCTATAAACTTAACAAAGCACTTTATGGCTTAAGCAAGCTCCAAGAGCATTGTATGAGACTTTAGCTCAATTCATTTTAGAAAGTGGATTTAACAGAGGCACAATTGATAAAACACTGTTCTACCTCAATCATGGAAAGGACTTACTTTTGGTACAAATATATGTTGATGATATCATCTTTGGTTCTACAAATGCCAAACTCTGTGAAAGGTTTGCAAAACTAATGCAGTCAAAATATCAAATGAGTATGATGGGAAAACTTAGCTATTTTCTGGGACTTCAAGTCAAGCAAAATGAAAAAGGTACTTTCATAAATCAATTCAATTACACCAGAAATTTACTGAAGAAATTTGGAATGCAAGACTGTTCAACTGCATCCACTCTCATGGCCACTGCAACCAAGTTAGATAAAGATACTGGTTCATCAGTAGATATTACTAACTACAGAGGTATGATTGGCTATTTACTCTATTTAACTGCAAGTAGACCTGATATCATGTATGTTACCTGTCTTTGTGTAAGATTTCAGGCTGATCCAAGAGAACCTCATCTAATAGCTGTGAAAAGAATTTTCAAGTACCTCAAAGGTACAGCTGATCTAGGATTGTGGTATCCTAGAAAATCAGATTTTAAGCTAATAGGTTACTCAGATGCAGATTTTGCAGGATGCAAAATAGACAGGAAAATCACTAGTGGAAGCTGCCAATTTCTTGGAGGCAGATTGGTTTCTTGGTTTAGAAAGAAATAGAAATCAATTTCCACATCAACTGCAAAAGCAGAATATATTGCTGCAGGAAGCTGATGTGCACAAAATCTTTGGATGAAGAATCAGTTACTGGACTATGGGTTAGAATTTTCTAAAATACCTATTTACTGTGATAATCAAAGTGTTATTTCTATGACAGGTAATCCAGTTCAACACTCAATGACAAAGCACATCAGTATTAGGTACCATTTCATAAGGGAAAATGTGATGGAAGGTACAGTGGAATTGCATTTTGTTCCAACAGATCAACAACTAGCAGATATCTTCACAAAACCACTATGTGAAGCTACTTTTACAAGACTGGTAAATGAACTTGGAATGGTTTCAGGTTCTTTCTCAAAATCTGCTTAGTTTTTGTTCTCATGCATCAGACTTTATGATCAGTGTTTACTGATTGTCTTATCTCTATGTAATCTATGCTTAAATTGTAATATATTAAATACTGATTATTATCTGATATGATTCTATATACTCTGATGGTATTTTTAATATTCTGCGACTATTCAATCCAATGAGGATTACTATGTTAGATGCTGACCTAGTAGTCTTTAACATACTAGAAATCCCATGTTTAAATTAGTTGTTTATGTGGAAATTCATTAACACAAGCAAATTCTAATTTTGAGCTTAGTCAAATTTACTTTGTGTATCTTATTACTAAGTCACAAACTAGATTCTTGCTTCTTATCGGTCAAATTCTGATGTCAGTAAATCTTAAGGATGAACCACATGCTTGATAAGCCTCACTTATCTGAAGAAAAGAAAAGAAAATTAAATTCAGGTACTCCTTTGAGATCTAGAGTAAATATGTGGAAGGAAAGACCCAAGTGCATTGCTGGTATTAAGTTATATGCATTAGAAAAGTAAATAAATTTTTCTTGGTGACTTTTCACATTCTCTGATTACTGGAGAAATACTCTGATAATAGCATAAATTCTGATAGCAGTTGTGACTCACTTACACTGAGAAGCCACTATAAAAAGAATGTTAAAAGATGCATAAAATGAGCACAAACAGTTGAGATGGACTCTTGCATAAATTTATTCTATAGTAGACTTCATTATTAATGACAGATTTAAAGCACTTTTCTTAGTTATGCCTTATTTCTAAGATGTACTGAAGTTTATCAGACTTTAATCTTTATCTGATATTTTGATAATGCACACACTCTCACTCCATATGAATGATGAAAATAACTGTGGTGATTAAGATATTTCAAACAAACAGTTAAGTGTGATTTGCATAAATTCTGAGGACAAGTTCTGATGCTTAAACTCTGAAGAAACAAGTCAGTATTTGTATGAAGAATCACAGAAACAAACATTCACTTTTTTAGTACAGAAGCCATATTCAGATGACCATTAAATTCTGATAATAGTCAAGTTCTGATGCAAATCCTGATAGAAACTCTGATGCTTACGTGGCATTATTTATTTACTTGACTTATTTGTGGTAAATACTGTAACAATCATATTTTATCAGAATATATTTAAGTGAGATAAGAACAGTCATAATCATTTGGTTAGTGGGAAACGTGTTTGCCTTGAAAAACTGTACACAATAATTACTGCTTATTTCTCGTGCCCACTAACTACTGCCTTAACTATTTACTGGCTGACAAGTGTAAAGTGTCTGTTTCACTTCCAAAAAGAACTGTTGAGTGGAGAGAGTATTTATATGGGAGTTAGAAGATTTTACAATCTTTTACCTACTTTCTAATTCTTTTCTTATCTCTATTATTCTCTCTCTCTTTTTAATATTCTCTGAAGCCCTATCTTTCACAGGCATTTTATCAAACACTTTGCAAACACAAACTTTCTCACTTATTTCTCACAGAAATGGCACCAAAGGACATCACTTTCAATGGAGCCAAGTTTGTTCCCAACAACTACATGGATATTCTCTCTAAGGATGAAGCTCCATCAGAACTTCACTTCATCCAAGATTTTCTATCTCAAAGTGAGATTGGGTATGCTTTGACCCAACCAGAAACAATCTCAGGAACTCAAGTGTTGGAGTTATGGAGGATTGGTGTGTATGATGATGGTGGTGCACATGGGTCCCCAAGTATTATCTTTACAACAGGGGAGGATGAGCATGTGGTGACTTTGTCAACTGTTCGACAAGCACTACATTTGCCAGAAAACTGTGTCTACAGTTCAACAGTTGAGGAGCCGGCCCTTCAGCAAATGATGGCCAATCTGGGCTATCAAAGGTCTTTGGCAAAGCTGGGGCAATTGAAGAGACCCCACATCAGGAGGGAGTGGAGTTTTTTCTTCGACTGCATCACCAAGGCCTTTGCCAACAAGTGCTCCAATTTTGATGCAATCCCAATCCTAAGTAAGCAAATCAGGTATGCTCTCTTAAATCAAACACATTTTAATTATGCAAGTATTATTTTAGGATTCATAGGTGATAGGATGACAGAAGATAGAAACACAGTTTATTTTGCTAGATTCTGTCAGCTTATATACAGTTAATGTAGTTCTGATAAGGCCCAACTAGCTAGTGAGTTAATTGAACCTTTTAAACTTGCTAAAAGGGCCTTAACTGACTTATTATCTACTGATAATAAGAAGACTGTACTAAGAACCCTTCAAATTCCCATATATGTTAAACAAGTCTTAGTAAACTTTGACCCAAACACCTATACTACCAAATATCCTGATGTCCAGCCATCCCAATCTCCATCAGCACTTACACAACCTACCACTTCTCAACCTCAACCAACTCAACCTACCATCAGAACATACTTCCAACCAGTTCAATCCAAACAACAATAACCATCTGCTACAACATCAAGATCCAAACCTTCTAGAACAAAATATGTTCCTAAATCTCCACCAAAGAGAAGAAAGATGATTCTAAGGGATGAATCAGATGAAGAAGAAGCACAGGTTCATGCATCAGAACCTATGACACAAGAAGCTGAAGGGTCAACCCATCAGAAAAAGACTGAAGCTGGGGGTTCTGGTAATTTGAAGAGGAAAAGAACTGTAAGTTCTGATGTTGCTGAAGCAACTCCTTCACTATCATGGAGATTAAAGAAAATGAGGGCAGGAAGGCACATGGCTAAGCCTCCATCTGAGGATACTGAAAAAACTGAGGAAGGGGATCAGGAATCTCTGATCTCATCAGAACTTGTTGTAATTGAAGCTTTGATATCTCCAACTCAAGCTCAAGACACTGTTCCAGATACAGTGCTTCCGGTCTCTCCAATCAAAGCTACATATAATATTGAAGAATAAGACACAAGTTCTGAAATAGATATTCACAATCTGAATATTCCAACTGCTCTTTATCTGGAAGCTCCAACAGCAGCTCAGCCATCTACAGTTAATTCTCCAATCTTACAGGCTGAGATACCATCTACACCAATTCTGGATCAGGAAACTGGAGATTAGAATTTAGATGAAGTTGTTCCAGAATCTCCTATAGCCTCACACACTCTTGTGTTATCAGAGGATAATGAGTCTTCTTCAAGTTCTGGAGACAGTGTTTTAGTAGATACTCCAGCTCCCATTCTTGGCAAGGAGGCACTTATTGAAAAGTTTGTGAACAAGCTGCTCCTGTTCCTTGGGAAGAAACTCACAGAGGTGTTGAGTGGACCAAGAAGTGGAATGAATCTGATTTCATTCCAAGCTCTAAAGTTCTGACATAGCACATTGCCAAAGCTGATGACAAATTCTGATTTCAAGACTCAACTCAAAGTCACAGCTCTAAGTATCAAGTCTCTTCAAGGTCAACACTCTACAACTCATGAAAAGGTTGATAAACTTCTGGAAAAACCTGAAAAGCTGGATATGGAGACCAAGCTTGATAAAAAAAGGTTTATCAGACCTATTTCTGAAAAAGTTGAAGCAATTGAGAAGATTCAGGAGAAGCAACAGGCCCAAATTACTTAGGTCATGCAGAATCAAGCTTCTCAAAAAGCTCAATTGGATGAGATTCAATCTTCAATAGAACTTCTTCTCTCTCTCCTACTTCCAGATGATGCCAAAAAGGGGGAGAAGGTAGTTAAGTCCAAATGCTCAACCAATCAGATACTGAAGAAAAGGGATAATAATGAAGATGACCAGGGAAACCCTATCAAGGGTCAAGGTCAAGGGCAAAGCAGCAAGGTTTCTTCTAGGAAACTAATTTCTAATGCAAGCAAATCTTCTACTCAAAAGAAGAAAAGTTCTGAAGCTGCTCAAACTCAAAATCTGATAGCAAGTACTGATAATCAAAATCTGATATCAAGTTCTGATGTTCTGATTCAAGGAGGAAGTAAAGACTCTCAGAAGTTTTTGCAAACTCTGAAGCTCAAGGGAAAGGAGACTACTGTCTACTACAAGGATCCCAAGATTCAGACACTTGATGAAGAGATTTCTAGAAGATTATTTCTCAAACATAATCCTGGAATGGATTTGGAAAATCTCAAGGAGGAAGAAGCTAGATTTAAAGTTGAGAAGATAAATCTAAAGTCAAAAGCTTATGTTGCAAAGAAACCTCCAAGGCCTAAGGAAAAAGGCATTGTGATCAAGGAGAAATCAAATACTGAGGTATCAAAGCCCAAGACTAGATCACAAACTGAGATTGATCCCAAAGATAAAGGGAAAGGAAAAGTTGATGAACCAATAAAGCCACATTAGATGAAAATTCCTCAAATCCTGATGAAACTAGTGTGCAAAATGGTTCAAGTTCATGATGATACTCTTGCTGAAGATGAATCTGTTCAAACTCTGAAAAGAAGAAAGATTACTGAAGAATCTAAGACAACCTCTGACAAAGCTCAAGTTGTTCAGAGTGAAGGATAGCAAGCTACAGAAGAAACAACAAGTTCTGATAAAGTCATCAAGAAATCAACCTTTGATAGTAGCTCAAGTCCTGAGGAATAAAGATGAAAAGCTAATATCAAACTTTATCAAGAATCACTTTGGATTTAGATTGACTCAGTGAGATTGGTAAAAGCTACAAGGACTATAAGTTATAGTTAATTGTCTTATTAAACTCTTATTGCATTTATACTTAAAATGTTTTTGATATCATCAAATCTATTAACTTGTATATTTTGCATAATTTACAAGTTCGGGGAGATTGTTAGATATATTTGAGATGTCATGTCTAATATGATTTGTGTTTAGTTTTTAGAACTTAACAACATGACATATCAGGACTTACTGAAATCAGAACTTACTAAAGTCAGAACTTAATATCAGAGCTTAAGGTGTCAGAAGATACATATCAGTACTTAAGTGCGGGAAGACTTTCAGATAAGGAATGCGGTTGATTTAAAGGAGAAGATCTGGACTAAAACAAAAGAAGATATGCATGAAGAGTTAGAGGACTAGAAGACTTATAGAAGATATCTGATTGATATATTTTAGGAGACAGAATTATATTCCATATCAATTAGAATATATCTTGTTACTGTGTACTATATAAATAAAGCTTAGGGTTTACACTATGTGTGTTATCATCATCGAAAAGAATATATATTATAACCTAGCAGCTCTTAGTGATATTTATTCATCAATGAGAGAGAACAATAGTTTATATTGTAACAGAGTTTATTAAATATACTTGATCTTTGTTACATACTTGCGTTCAAATCGATTTGATTGTATAAACACTGTATTCAACCCCCTTTTACAGTGTTGTGTGACCTAACATAAGATGAATAACCAAAACCAATACTAGGTTATCATATAATTACCACATACTAAGGCATTGAAATAAATCAACTAAAGAAATCCATAAACAAATCCGTTAGAACCCCATGATAACGATTAGCCCATAATCGAACTCATCATTAACGTGGGTTCCGATGAAAGCATGGTATAATAAATATAGTCTTTATAAACAAATAATAAACAAAGTACGTAATCCAGAGTATTAGGTTTAACAAAACAAGAAACGAGCATCCAAGATTACAACTTAGAACAAAGATTCACAAGAATAAACTAGATCTTCTTCGCCTTCATTGAATAGTGCTATAGGTCTTGTTGTCGTCTTCTCCTTAAGCTCCGTTACTTCTCTCTATGAAAACGTCTTTTATTTAGGTATATATAGCAACCCCTGCAAAGTAGAAGTCTTCCAATCAGAAGCCCAGTAGAATCAGGATTTTAACATCCCGACCCGGCGCGGCCACGCGCTTGATCAGCGCGGACGTGCTGTGTCTCTGAAGTTTGGGCGCGTGCGCGCGCTATGACAGCGCGGGCGCGCTGGCCTCCGGGATAAAATTCTGCTTTCTTTCTTTTCTTGTTGCAATGAGTTGGTTTCCCGAGCTTTATTCCTTGGACACCATCCTAACACCATATTAGCATCAAATCAATGCTAATTCAACTGAATCCCGGATTAATGCTTGAAATGCAAAAACACTAGAAAACACATTAAAACACCAACAACTTGAGTACAAATACACCAATTCAAAGCTTAATGGAGCATTATAAAGTGTCATAAATGCCAC
Organism: Apium graveolens; assembly: GCF_009905375.1. Taxonomy (NCBI): domain Eukaryota; kingdom Viridiplantae; phylum Streptophyta; class Magnoliopsida; order Apiales; family Apiaceae; genus Apium; species Apium graveolens. The sequence continues at coordinate 205,174,077 of NC_133651.1, read as the reverse complement.
TCAACATACCCCCAAACTTGAATCGATGTTTGTCCGCAAGCATAAGTAGACTCAAAGAACAAGAAATAAAAATGCATGAAAGCAACTAAATGAATGCAACAATCCATAATAGAATAACTAAACCAATCAACAAACAACATCTCAACAAATGCAGTTATTCGCATAAAGATCAATCAAACCTTACAAATCAACCTACAAACCAGAGACGTGCGTGTGTGCAAATGCTTATAGATATACTATCACAACTAGATCAATAATCATGACTCATTACTCATCAAAGCAATCACAAGGTTATAAATAAAATAAAAGCTAGACTCAAAATAACGTATAACACTTCAATTCTTATTTTGGAGTTTTATATGGATTCATACTTTTATTCACAACAAAACAACACAAGTATGTTTATTTGACCGTGCAATGAGAGAGGTCCACAAAAGACTTATACAATAGTACCCTTGTAACGAGCGTTAGGTTAGCGGATCCCAGACTATAAAAGCCTTAGGTCACTAGGCACAAAGTCCCCTAAGAACTTAATAACTCGAGTACTAAAGAGCCCACCCGTGATCAATTATACATAACACTTATATTTTTGTTCTTTTTTTTCTTTTTTATTCTTCTTTCTTTTTTTCACAAATTTCTGAACGAGTGTGTCTCGCTCCATCTCGCTCAACCCTAGACTACTCATATAAATATGAGCCAGCTACTAGCCATTTGACACCTAGCCACAACAACTTGCAATGCAATCTAATTTCTCCAATTTTTTAAAAATCCATTTTATTTTATCATTAAGAGAATATCCTAAATTCTAAATATAAACAAGCGATTAAACCTCGATAAACTAATCATGATCATGATCTAGCACTCAAGCAACCTATTAGACTTAGTGAAATACAATTGTCTCTAGCATGCAAATCAATTCGACAAGACTTAGCATTACTAAATACGACATCACTACAATTTCATCAATATCACAAATCAATCGGAAAAAATCATCTAAGGGATCATGTTATTATGAAAATGCATGAAACTATATGAACAAACTATCATACAAAAATCTACAAAAAAACTACATGGCAAAATATGAAACTATATGCACTAAACTATCATGAATATGCAAACTATATGGGACTCACACAAAACATATTCCTTCAACTACTACCCCCAAACTTAAAATTTTCACTGTCCTCGGTGAAGGTAATAGTAAGGAATCAGGCATACCTACTCGAAATCAGGATCCTCACCCCCAACGGGTGGAGTTTCAGGCGTGTCTGGAGGTGGATACACGGAGTCCTCACCAAATAATGGCCACTGAAAGTCAACACCTATAGCTCTGAATGCAGTCCCTAGTGCCTGGGTGAGATCACGTACAAACCGACTATGGATGTCATGCATCGCATCCATCCTTCTCGCTAAACGCCTATACTGCGTCGTACTCAAATCAACTCCAACATCTGCTCCTGCCTCCTCCTGCTCCTGCTGCGATGAACCAGCCTCCTCGGCCAACTGCGATCTCCATGCAGTCCTGCTCGACTGAGCTGCCCCAGCAGCTGGCCTCTCACCAGGCATATGGTCAAAAGAATAACCAAGTCCCTTCAAATCAGGCTTGCCTCCATCCCACTCTTGCATCATCGCCAAAGTGGTGTTGTCAATCAGAGCACTCGGAATCTAGAGTTGCTCGTGTATTGGACAATGGACACAAACTACCACACACAGCTTCGTCACAACGGACGCATAGGGTATAGAACTCGTAGTACTCCCTCACAAAAATCTCAGAATACCTTGATGGATAACCATCCCCAAATCCACATAGTCACCCTCACTAGTACAAAAATGACTTTTAGCCACGGTCAAAATAGGCCTTTAGCGTCGGTTTTTCAGTGTGGTATATGCAGGGGACGCTAAAGGTATATTCTTTTTGTGTCGGGTAATTAGGCGACACTAAAAGTTTTTAGCGTCGGTTAGATGACCGACTCAAAATTTCCATTAACCGACGCTCTTGCTTGGACAATTACGTCGGTCCAATAAATTGCCGACACTGGAAGTTATAATTAAATGTGTCGGTTTATCAAAAAAACCGACGCTGAAAATAAAGGCGTCGGTTGTTAAAATTGCCGACGATATATGTTTATGTTAAAGGCGTCGGTCGTTGAAAAAGCCGACGCTATATGTGTATGTTATAGGCGTCGTTTGTTCAATAAAATCGACGCCTAAAGTACTATAAAAAAAATAAATATTCTTTTCGTTTTTATTGATATCCTGAACCTGCTTTTTACAAATACCAGCATTCCCACAAATATAACTGAATAATCAAATTAACTAGGAATCAAATTGAAATTAAAGTAGATCTCAAGCTATCTTTTCATACACACATTGAACAAAAAGTACGATACATTGAATTTTAAATACAATCAAAATATTTTTCATAAAGTAATAAATGACAATGTGTTCCCAAAAAATATTAATGTTCGTTTGGCATCATCGAATTAGCAATATCGACGTTGAAAAATCCAGCAAATCATCATTTAGCTTAGGAGGTCCAACACTCAAGAATCTCAGCAAAGTCCGGCACCTACATAATATAGTCACACATATACAATAGTATACAGAAAACAATCACACTGAAATTATAAAAATAGTATACATTATGATAACAACCACAATTTAACAATAAAGCCTTTCAGGCACTAAATAAAATGGCAACAATTGCAAACTCAATATTTAACCTGGCACTTTGTTAGGCGACCCTCGTTTATACAGAGATATCATATACATGGAAAGTTTAGAGCCTGTTTAAATATGTTATCAAGAAATGACAATTAATTTAATGAACAAAGGCCGGAAAGGTATAGAGTATTGAAGATTGATCCAAGAAAGTACAACTGGATTAAAATGCACAAACTTACTACAAGCATCACCAGGAAAGATCCAATCAATGCCATCATTGAACCTGCAGTCCATGAACTAAACACGTTTTTGCAGATTATATCTAAGTTCGGAAATTGTAATGTGCCAGTAGGGAAACATTTTGAAGCTTCCCTATGGTATATTTGTTGGAACATATAAGTTATCTGAGATAACTGGACCCTAAATTATGTCAAATATAATCTGAATGAGAATATATACGAATTCTTACCGAAGTATGGAACTGCCAAAGTAATGACTAGAGTAGAATTTACCAACACAGTTCTGACTAAGGTTGAAACACTGAGAGATTCTTGATGAATGGAGGGCAATAATTCTTCAATACCGAACACGACAGGGTTAATTGGCAAGGCATACTTTGTAACTGGGGCTATAACCTACACAATATATACCAAACTTAGTATGTCTAATGTATCTCGTATCTGTACTGTACTGGCCGTTGAATCGATCTCATGATCCAAGGGCTATGTATAGACTATAGACTATGTATAGTTTAATATCATAAAGAGTTAATAAAAGTTATAAAAGTAAAACATTTCATACCACTGTCTAGGCTGCAACTTTAGAAGTGACAAATTTTGCAGGCATGTTTAGAGTGAACTGAGATTTAATTGCTTCCCCAAACATCAAATATCCACAAATTCCAACTCCCATAAACAGAAGCCCAGCTATGATGAAGTTGTAGTATAAATTAAGCAATGTCGGGAAAACAGTTAATATGTTGCACACCCCTTACCAATTAGGGAAATATTTGACTTTTCAAGTAGTCAAGATCACCTGATTATGAGAACAGTTGGAAATCGATTTGGCTCATTTATAGAAGAATATAGAATTGGTAAAACAGAATGGCTTCCATAGCAGAAGCCAAAAAGACCAACTGTAAGTGGGAGGTTTATAAAGGCCAGATGTGTGCCACCCAAATGAAACCCAATTCCATCTACAACCCCGACCTATAATAAGCAAATAACCATCAAAGCTAATGTCAAAACTCCTCCAACTGAATACAAATACCTAGAATCAGCCACAAGAGCTTTATTACAAAGCATAATGATTTACATATATACTTTTTAATATATACAAAAATATAGAAAGAAAATGGTAAACCTGAAATATATGAAAGTCAGGTCAAATCTCAAAGCCAAACAGTTGGAAGAATGACAAGAGTGGATATGATGGCACATAAATAATACTACTAATCAAGATGCATTCTAGCAAAATCCATATGGGTATTCGGATATAAGGCAGACAAGTTATCACACATCATAATTAAGTATTCCACACAAGAGGACTACATAAAAAAATTGCAATTTTGTTGATGATAATCATACAATATCCGATGCATTAATTTTCAGTAAACCACCACAACAAAAGATCATATACTTACATATAACTTCATGTATAAGATGGCCTGTAATCAACCAAGACTCAGTGTTAACAATAATTTATAGGTATTTGGATATTTCATACTACGTACTTACAAAATTGGGAAGTTGTTTAAATATTATATTTACAATTAGCATTTATGTTCTTAGCTTACAGCTATGCATATACGACCTGCAGGGCCAAAAGCAGCTTGTTTGATATCCGGGTAAGAATATAGACTTGGAGAGCTTTCAACACAGCGTTGTAACAATATTCCAGTAAAGCAAGTAATAGTATCAAGAATCACAAGGAGTGAAAGGCTTCACCAACCCCCTTCTTTGATAGCATAAGAGGGGGGAAAGTAGAAAACCCTAGCTAGTCCCATCCTAATTCATTTGCATGTACAACTCCAATAACTTTGGACCCTTGAGCTTCTAATAAATCTTATTCTATGCAAATCTCAAAATTTATATTGTTAATAAAAATAAATTAATTAAAAAATGAAAATAAAAAATGAGAGGGAGAGAATAAGGAGAGACAGACCGGGAGAGAGGGATGAGATTACCGATTACAGTGAAGCAGGGCTAACACGGGAGAATATACGAATTCAATTAGGTAAATAGGCTGTGAAAATGAACAAAAAAGTAATATGAGCGTGTATATACGTATATATAGGGAGTGCCAGAGAGGGAGAGTGCGAGAGAGGGGGAGAGTGCGGGAGAGAGAGACCTGAGAAGGAGTGCGGAAGTTTCAAGCTCTTCAATCGGGAACTATCACAGAGAACTGGGGCACGTAAAGATGGTATCTATCGGAGTGGTGAATACCTGAGTAGAGAACTGGGGCACGTAAAGATGGGTATCTATCGGAGTGGAGCGGAGTGGAGCGGAGTGGAGTACTTCTCTTAGTTTGAAATTGAACAGACACAGGACATCCTCACTATTTCACCCTCTTTTTTCCTTTTTCATAATTTTTAAAACTTATTTTACTCTTCTTTTAATTATGTTTTTTGTTTGATTATTTTGAGATTAATCATTATTTTTTTCTTCATAAAAAAATTTTAAGTTTGAGTTACATAAAATTTCGTATATTAAGAAAGTCAATGTTCATATAAAAGTAATACTTGTATCAATTTTAATTGTATTAAATACCCAATCAAAAAAATTGTATTAAAAAATATATTTTGTGAAACAAAGTTGATATTAAAAATATAAATAATATAAATTGAAGATGTGTGACATGGAATAGATTTTGGAAAATAAAACTAGAGATTAGTGTTTGAAAATTAATTGAAAAGTTGAAGTAGCCAACTAATTTGAAACAATTTTTTTTCATAAAAGTGGACATTTATTTTTGAAACGAAGTAAACAAAATTCAATATTGTGCGAATATCAACAACATAGAAATATTATTACTTTTATTTTATTTCACATTTAGATATAAGAAAACAAAAAAATATTATTTTTGGAAGTCTTTTAACTTTAACAAATATATTATAACTCAAATTAAAAAAGATTGTGAGATACATATGATAAATAGATAAATATGTGATTAAAAAATAATTATAAAAAAATAAAAAATTTAAAAGAACACCTTCAGTGTCGTGACATCCCTGGTCCAATTAATTTTTTACTCTAATACTTTTAACGTCGGTTAAATTAAAGCCCGTAGCATAAAGCAGAAATTTATAGCGTCGGCCAACTAGAAGCCCGTAGCACAAAGCATACTTTTTAGCGTCGGTTGTAAACGGCGACGCCAAAAATACTTTTAAGCGACGGTTACTTACAGAACTGATGCTATTAACACTTTTAGCGTCGGTTAAATTAATAACCGACACCAAATGTCGTGCACATATACCTATTTGCGTCGGTCAATCTTGCAACCGACGCTGGAAATACCTTTAGGCGTCGGTTCTTTAAAGAACCGACGCTAAAACTACATTGCAAGATGTACTTTTTGTACTAGTGCCTGAAGAATACACCACAACAGACGAGCTCCACAGTAATCTCATGCATATGAGATGATGGCATGATGTTAGCACAAATAAACAAATTCCAAGCACGTGCAAACATGTTCATACACGAAACAGGGAATGTGGAGTAATCAGTCATGCCCTCTTGAACTTCCAATGAGTCTCAGGCACACAAAGAGTAGCAACTATCAAATCCAAATCAAAGTCCTCCGGAGTCTAATCATTCCAGGTGTCCTGACTGGGCTTCCTCACGGGCTACTCAATCACCCTACTTATCGCATCCGCACTGTACTTCACCGTCATCCCCTTAACCACAGTGAAACCGTTCTTCTCCGCCTTAGCATTATCATAAAATTCTCGAATAAAACTCATGGGCACAGCAGCGGGTGCCTCACAATAAGCTACCCAGCCCATCTCCAAGATCATCTCCAACAACTTACCATCTTTCCATGATGGCAAAAAACCTCACTCCTTTGCTATAAGCTTCGAGAGAAGCCTCTTATACTCCGCTTCATCCTCGGGAGTCGAAAACCTCGGCCTCACACCACCTGCACTCGAAGAATCAGTGCTGCTACTGCTGACTTGAGTTTTTTGTCTCTTGGGTGCCATTGGGATTGAATAAGAGAGAATAAAAGATAAGTGTTTGAGATAGAATTGTGTTTGAGAATTTGAGAAGTGTTGGAGTTGTGTATAAGTGTATGTATATATATGAGGTGAGAAGAGAATTAAATATGGAATAGAAGTGGGAATTGATTATGGGAATAGTGGGAATTATGGGTTTGATTTGAAGAGGGAAATTTGGGATGTGGAAGAGTAAAATTCGGGTAAAAATTGATTTTTAAAAGAAGTCCCCGATATTCTCTTCACAAACTGCTGTTTTTTTCTGAATTGGGACCCCAGCGCGGCCACGCGCTAGACCAGCATGGGCACGCTCACCTTCTGACAAATTGGCGCGGCCGCGCGCTAGATCAGCGCGGGCGCGCTAAGCTTCTGAAGTTGGCCCTGAAATTTTCTGTTTTCTGATTTTTTGTGTTTTTCTCTTTTCTTCTTGCTTCCTCCACCTACTAATGTACAACAAACTTGGGTTGCCTCCCAAGAAGCGCTTGCTTTACGTCGTTAGCTTGATGTAGAAATGCGAGATCAAACGAACAACAAAACGGCACTAACCACCTCGTGGTTTGCCGTGTCACCATAATAATGCTTCAACCTCTAACCATTTACCTTGAATGCTTGGCTCGGATCATTCTCAAAAATCTCCATACTTCATGTGGAAACACAGTTTTGACAACAAACGACCCTGACCACCTTGACTTTAACTATCCAGGAAAAAGACGGAGACGAGAGTTAAACAAAAGAACTTGTTGCCCAGGCACAAATGATTTGAGCACTAGACCCCTATCGTGCCATCTCTTGACTTTCTCCTTATACATTTTGTTGTTTTCATATGCTTGAAGTCGAAACTCGTCGAGTTCTTTCAATTGAAACATCCTCTTCTTTCCAGCTGCATCCAAATCAAGATTCAACTTCTTTAAAGCCCAATATGCTTTACACTCGAGCTCCACCGGCAAATGACATCCCTTACCATAAACCAACTGAAATGGCGACATTTCCAATGGAGTCTTGTATGTTGTTCTATACACCCAAATAGCTTCGTCAAACTTCAAAGACCAATCTTTTCTTGATGGACACATAACCTTCTCTAAAATGCGCTTAATCTCTCTGTTAGATTCTACAGCTTTACCATTCGTCTGAGGATGATAAGCCGTAGCAATGCGATGATTCACATTATATCTTTGCATCATAGCAGTGAACTTGCGATTGTAAAAATGCGACCCCTCATCACTGATTATGACTCTTGGAGTTCTAAATCTTGTGAATATCTGCTTGTGAAGAAAATTAAGCACTACTTTCGCATCGTTCGTTGGCAACGCCTTAACTTCAACCCATTTCGACATATAATCAACCGCCAACAAGATATATTGATTGTTACAAGATGAGACAAATGGCCCCATGAAGTCAATTCCCTAAACATCGAAGACTTCAACCTCAAGAAGCACATTAAGAGGCATCTCATCTCTCTTTGACATATTACCCACACGTTGACATCGATCACATTTCAAACCAAACTGATGAGCATTTTTAAACAAAGGCCACCAATAGAAACCTACTTGAAGAATATGAGTTGTTGTCATTTCTCCACCATAATGTCCTCCATAAGCCGTTAAGTGGCAATCTCACAAGATCCCCCCCGTTTCGCTGTAAGGAATACATCTCCTGATGATTTGGTCAGCTCCTTGTCGAAAAAGAAATGGCTCATCCCACATATACCAGTTCACGTTATGCTTTCTTTGAGAATATGATAAGTCGGGAGGCATGATATTACTCACAAGGTAGTTCACAATGTCTGCGAACCACGGTTCTTCCTCTTACACTCCAAATAGCTGCTCATCGGGAAAAGACTCATTTATTAATGTCTTATCCAATGAAGTTGCAATTGGATCCTCTAAATGCGAGAGATGATCAGCGACTTGATTTTTAGACCCTTTTCTGTCCTTGATCTGTAATTCAAACTCCTGGAGTAAAAGAACCCATCGAATTAATCTAGGCAGCGTGATCAGTGAAAACTGCCACCTTCGTCCCAATCAGATAAGATCGAAATTTCTCAAAACCATAGATGATAGCCAAAAGTTCTTTCTCCGTGGTAGTATAATTCAGTTGAGCACCATTAAGAGTCCTACTAGCATAGTAGACTACATGAAATATGTTGTTCTTTCTATGCCCAAGAACTGCTCCAACTGTATAGTCACTTGCATCGCACATCATCTCAAACGGTTCACTCCAATCAGGTGCAGTTATGACAGGTGTCGTAATTAAACTCTTCTTTAAGAACTCAAAAACAACCACGCACTCATCATCAAACTTAAACGGGACATCCTTCTCTAAAACACTGCACAAAGGTTTAGAAATTTTTTAGAAGTCCTTGATAAACCGCCTGTAGAAGCCCGCATGACCAAGAAAACTGCGAACTCCCTTAACAGAAATTGGTGGGGGAAGATTTTCGATGACCCCCACTTTTGCTTTGTCCACCTCCAGACCCTTGCTAGAGACCTTGTGCCCAAGAATAATGCCATATCGCACCATAAGTGACATTTCTCCCAATTGAGAACCAAATTGGTCTCAACACACCTCTTGAGAACGTTACCTAGATTCTGCAAGCACTCATCAAATAAATCACCAAACACAGAGAAATCGTCCATGAACACCTCCACATTCTGACCAATCATATCCGAGAAGATAGCCATCATGCATCTCTGAAATGTGGTCGGTGCTCCACATAACCCAAAAGAAACCCTTCTAAAGGCGAAAGTACCAAATGGACAAGTGAAAGTAGTCTTCTCCTGATCTTCTGGAGCAATGTAAATTTCATTATAACCAGAATAACCATCCAGAAGACGGTAGTACTCATGCCCAGCCAATCTGTCAAGCATCTGATCAATAAATGGCAAAGGAAAGTTATCTTTTCTTGTGGCCTTGTTCAGCTTCCTGTAATCCATGCAAACTCTCCACCCCGTGCCTGTTCGCGTAGGAATAAGCTCATTCTTCTCATTTGCTACCACAGTGATACCTCATTTCTTTGGCACACACTGAACTGGGCTCACCCATGAACTGTCAGAAAAAGGATAGATGATCCCTGCATCCAGCCACTTAAGGATTTCCTTCTTCACAACCTCTTTCATGATTGTATTTAGCCTTCTATGTTGCTCAACAGTAGGCTTGCTTCCTTCCTCTAGAAGAATTTTGTGCATGCAATACGAAGGGCTGATTACCTTGATATCTGATATAGTCCAACCAATTGTCGATTTGAATTCTCTAAGAATTCTCAAAAGCTTCTCCCCGTCGCTACCTGAAAGGTCAGATGCAATAATAATAGGCAGAATAGATGCTTCACCTAAAAAATCATACCTCAAATGTTCAGGTAAAGGCTTAAGCTCAAGAGTAGGTACTTCCTCTATAGATGGCTTGAGGCGCTTAGGAGCTTTGTTCAACTCCTCCATTCCCAGAGATTCAAAAGGCATATCAATCTTGTAGGGTTTTTAGCACATAAACGCAGCGAAAACGTAAATTTAAATCTTAAAAAAAACTGAAATCCTCCGCAGGATCCATGCAAAAATAATATTTAATTCGTAGTTCAGTATGTTTACCTTAAGAAGTTTTACGTTAATGGAAAGATGGGGGTCTTTAATGGCGATCAAAAAACGATGAACGGAGATCCTTAGCAGCTGCTCCTCAAGTGTGAAGCACTCCACCGGTATCCACCAAGAAAACGATGTAATGAAGGAGGAGGAGATGGAGAGAATTAGGGTTTTGTAAATCTTTTTGGTTGAGGCAAAAATAGGGTCTATAATAGTATATTATAGGAAAAAATTTCAGCTGAAAATTTTCCCATAAAATATTATTATTATTATTAACCCTTTATTATTCTCACTAATAATTAAAACACCTTTTAATTATTAATCCTTTTTCTAAACACTTTAGAAATAATTCTCTCACTTGATTTAATTTCCAAAAATTAAATTCTTAATTAATAATATTAAGAACTTTTTCTTAATTAATTTATAATCAATTAAATCTTATTTAATCAATTATTAAATTTGTCAATTAATTATTTATTTCATTAATAAATAATTATCAGCCATTATTAATTAATTTCTCCACCATTAAATCATTCTCTTTTATGGTGTGACCCTGTAGGTTCAATATTAAGCTGGTAGTAGAAATAAATAATAATAAAACTATTTTATCATTATTTATATAAATTCTCTAATTCTTTAAATATGATTAATTAATTAATCATATTTATTCTACATCGTGAGGGATACTTCTCAGCATATTGCGACTATCCGGATAATACGAATTCACTGCTTAGAATACCAAGAACCTATTCAGTGAGTAGTTACCGTACAATTAATTCCTTCTACCCTGCAATGTCATGATTAAATACAAGGCATGGAACTTGTGTCAAGCCTATCTTATTTAATCACTTGCTTTCCCATTCACTATGCTTAGTTCTATTTAATGTAAATTAGAAACTCCTTTCTAATTTCATTCACTCTGGCCAGAGATTCCTGAACTAACATAAGTGGATCAGCATTGAACATTCTCTTCCTACACTGGAAGGGGTAGATCCTTTATTGATCATACACTATCTTCGTATACAAAGTCTTATACCCAGTAGAGCCCTTATAATTGTCCCTTGAGACTAAGAACTAAACCAAAGCATAGTTCAGTGTACACAAGATGACTATGATGACCTCAAGTCTAAGGATACTTGTACAACTATCACTATGTGAACAACTACTGACACGTGAGTGAACTCCATCAGTTGTTCAACTGTGTGAGTCATGTTCAGTGAACTTATTCTATAATAAGCACCTACATACTAGCTATATTGTCATCACACAAATGTCTATGAGAACAGACATCCTTCATAATGAAGCAAGTATAGTATGTATCGATCTTTGCGGATTATTAATTACCAGTTAGTAATCCTATGACCAGGAACTATTTAAGTTTAGAGTTATCATCTTTTAGGTCTTATTATTATGATCTCATCACAATCCATAAAAACTTTACTCTAAACTGTGGTATATCTTATTTAAACATTTAAATAGATATAGCCCGCAATAAAAAACAAAACAAGTCTTTTATTAATATCAATGAAATCAAAACATATTACATAAAAGTTATTCCTAAATCCTCATACATGATTTGACTTAGGACATATCTCTTTCAATCTCCCACTTGTACTAAAGCCAATCACTCTGGTATCTAATACCCATCTTGTCTTTATGATGATCAAAGTGACTCTGAGAAAGTGGCTTTGTGAGTGGGTCTGCTACGTTGTTATGTGTGTCAACTCTCTCGACGTTGACATCTCCTCTATTTTCAACTCAGATTCACCACCAAAAACAAGAAAAATGTCCTGAGTCCTTCGCAAGTACTTAAGGATGTTTTTCACTGCTTTCCAGTGGTCTTCACCTGGATTGGACTGATATATGCTCGTCACACTAATTGAATAAGCAACATCAGGCCTTGTACACAACATCGCGTATATGATAGATCCTATTGCTGAAGCATAAGGAATCTTACTCATACGCTCTCTTTCCTCAGGTGTCTTAAGAGACATTTTTTCGAAAAGGGACACTCCATGGCTCATCGGTATGAGACCTCTTTTGGAGTTTTCCATGCTAAACCTTTTAAGCACTTTCTGGATGTATGTACCCTGGGTAAGACCTATCATTCTTCTAGATCTATCTCTATAGATCTTCATACCGAGAATGTAGGATGCTTCTCCCAAGTCCTTCATAGTGAAGTTCTTTGATAGCCATACTTTGACTGATTGTAGCATCGGTATATCATTTCCTATAAGAAGTATGGCATCCACATACAATACAAGAAATGTTACCGCGCTCCCACTAAACTTCTTGTAGACACATGGTTCATCTATGTTTTTGATAAAACCAAACTCTTTGATTATCTCATCAAAACGGATGTTCCATCTACGAGAAGCTTGCCTTAAACCATATATGGTTCGCAGCAGCTTACACACTAGGTGTTCTTTTCCCTTGGAAAGAAAACCCTCTGGCTGTGTCATATACACTTCCTCCTCAAGTTCCCCATTGAGGAAGGCCGTTTTCACGTCCATTTGCCAGATCTCATAGTCGTAGTAAGCAGCAATCGCAAGCAAAATCTGAATTGATTTTAACAGGGCTACAGGCGAAAAAGTTTCATCAAAGTCAATCCCTTGCCTTTATTTGAATCCTTTTGCCACGAGCCTGGCCTTATAGGTCTCCACCTGGCCATCTGCTCCAATCTTTCTCTTGTATACCCACTTGCACCCAATAGGCTTAACACCTTCAGGCGCCTCAACCAGAGTCCATACTTGGTTGGTATACATAGATTCCATTTCGGATTTCATGGCACTATGCCATTTCTCTGAGTTAACACTACTCATAGCCTCATTATAGGTCACAGGGTCGTCATCATCAATGATTGACAACTCATTGCCATTCTCAATGACAAGGCCATAATACCTCTCAGGTTGGCGAGACACTCTCCCTGTCCTACGAATGGGTTGTTCCATAGAAGGTTGTTCAGTCTGAACAGGTGTTTCCACTTGATCCGTAGTAGTTTGTGCTTCTTGAACTTCATCAAGTTCAATTTTGCTCCCACTGTTTCCTTCAAGGATAAACTCCTTTTCCAAGAAGGTAGCATGTCTGGAGACAAACACCCGATGATCGGTGTAAAAGTAATACCCTAAAGTCTCTTTAGGATATCCCACAAAATTATATTTTACGGATCGAGATTCCAGCTTATCTGGGTCAACTTTCTTGACATAAGCTGGACATCCCCAAATCTTAACGTGTTTAAGACTCGATTTCCTTTCTTTCCATATCTTATATGGTGTTTGAGGAACAGATTTGGAAGGCACCTTATTCAGTAAATATGCTGAGGTTTCCAATACATAACCCCATAGGAATACTGGAAGATTCGCATAGCTCATCATGGACCGAACCATGTCTAACAAAGTTCGATTTCTCCTTTCAAATGCCCCATTCAACTGTGGAGTATATGGAGGAGTCCACTGGGAGACTTTAACATTTTCTTTGAGATAATCTAGAAACTCTCCATTCAAGTATTCGCCACCTCGATCTGATCGAAGAGTTATAATACTGTGTTTGGTTTGTTTCTCCACTTCATGTTTATATTCTTTGAACTTTTCAAAGGCTTCAGACTTGTGTTTCATCAAATACACATATCTGAATCTAGATCTATCATCTATGAAAGTAATGAAGTACAAAAATCCACCCATGGTTTGCGTAGAAATTGGTCCACATACATCTGTGTGTACCAATCCTAGCAAATCTGCAGCCCTCTCTCCATGTCCACTAAATGAAGATTTGGTCATTTTACCCAATAGACAAGACAAGCATGTAGGATATGATTCAAAATCAAAGGGGTCAAGTAACCTTTCCTTATACAATGTCCGCAGTCTATTTTCACTAATATGACCTAGCCTACAGTGCCATAAATAGGTCAGATTTTCATCATCTCGTTTTTTTTATTAGTTTGTTCAATCTGAAGTAAATAATGCTCTACGTCACATACATACAGACCATTGTTTAAAATACCACTTCCATAAAGAACGTTAACTCTAAGAATTGAACATTTATTATTCTGAATAACAAACAAAAATCCAGCCAAGTCTAACATGGAATAGAAATAATATTCCTCACAATCGAGGGAACAAAATAGCAATTATTTAGAACAATAGTCTTGCCTGTAGGCATATGTAAATGAAATGATCCTACAGCTTCAGCAGCAACTCTTGCTCCATTTCCCATCTGTAGAATCACCTCCTCTTTTTCAAGAGTCCTACTTCCCTTTAGTCCTTGCAACGAATTGCAAATATGAGAACCACAGGCGGTATCTAATACCCAAGTAGAAATTTGACCTAGTGACATATTAACTACGATCATGAACATGCCTGAATCAGAAGCGGTAGTCTTACTACCCTTCTTCTTCAATTCTGCAAGGTAAACCTTGTAGTTCCTCTTCCAGTGCCCCAACTTGTTACAGTGAAAACAAACAGCTAAATTAGGACCAGTCAACTTGTGAGCATCTAGTATGCTTCAGAGTGATAGTGCAGAAAACATGACGAATAAAATAAATCTGTAAATGATAAACACATAACAACACTTAGCAAATATTCAATTTCATTTAAAAATACTATATAAATCGGGTCTTTATTCATAGTGTCTCCCACTAGTTTATCTAATTTATTCAACCCCCTAAGTGAAAATTAAGCATTCATAATGCTAGTGGGAATAGGGATCCTACATTCCATCACACAACCTCGGCTGTGGCACGAAACGTCATGTGATGTTCAATAGGTAGACAACTTTTGTCAATTACATCTTATGTTATTCCCTAATATAACTTTAGCCTCTTGAATAATTGAGTCACGGATGTGGCATGACAAACTCAATATTCTAAGTCAAGTCTAACCCAACATTTCGTACAATTGAATCAGTCTCCAACGGCCCACGGCTGTGGCACGTACCGACCTTTAGATTTTAATTCAATGTACACATCTCTATGTAATAGACAAGTATTTCTTATTTCGAAATCAAAGCCATCGGCTGTAGCATGAAACGACAATGATTTAAAAATAAGAACCGCTTTCTACCATGTTGGAAGGCTATGACCGACACAAGCCCGTTGTGTCATTGGCCAATTACTACTTGATATTATTTAATTTTAGAGGGATTATATTACGTTACAATCATAATCATATTATAAAGAGATTCTTCCTTTTAAATTAAATATTTCAAATCAATAATCGATAATCAGATGATTCCCAGATCGGGTGGAGCATTGTCAAGAGGCATCACTTAATAACCCTTTCTTACAGATAGAAATCTGTTGTTGATAGAATCATCCTTTATCTCAATATTGAAAATTCATATTCAATTACGTGTTTCATAAACACAAGAATCTCATGATCGTATTCATAATATTTATTATTAAGGCAAGAAACGATTCCTATTCTAGATTTTCTAGAGCACGCCTTATATTGATTTAAGTTCACATAAATCTATCATCGCATGGTAAACATAAGCATATATCTCATATATAAAATTAAATAAACAAGTAAATGTAAAGTGCAATAAAGTAAATGTGTTTGGATATGGCCCCATCCTATGTGATCTTTATCAAGCTCATGATAAAGATCAAGGTCAATCTAATATGGTGATAGAAATAAATACAAGTACTTATTACATAAGTCTTCTTGTATACCTCATCTTCTTCTTTGTATCACCTCCATTGGATAGTCTTCTTGAGTCTTCAATTACATTACATTATTGAAAGTAAAACTAATCTAATAAACTTACAAGAATAACTCGAGTTACATTCGAGATTTATGATTACAAAGATTGACGACATGCAAGTCGTATTTAAAACCAAAACCAAAACCAAAACCATTACACTAAGGTTGAAAGGCCATAACCATCCACCATGCTCATACAACACATAAAAGCATGTTAAAACACATAATATGATCTTAACATATCATATTACCCATGATCTAATCATAAAAAGAAAATATGACAAAAATCAGAAAAATCAGAATCAAATTAGAAAAACAAGAATCATTGTTTACGGGCAGTAAACGATGTCAAACTCCTTACAGACGAGTCGTTGATAGCTATAGCTATCAGTTTTGTTCAGAAGCTCGTTTACCTATGGAATAGGGTATTCGTTTGCGTAAATCGGACACCAGACCCAGATTTCAGCAAATCTGGAGCAGCGAATTCAGAATTCGTATCTAATATGATTCTCATAATTAGAACAAACATAAATCATGTATATATCATTATATATACAGATTACATAATCATCTTATGATTATACAACTCACATGAATATCATATATTCCAAACCATACATATATAAGCATATTATATCAACATCAAATCATGGCGAATCACGTACATGCTCATATATCGAAAACATTTAAACACATAAACGAATTAAAAACTTTTCGCAAGTAGCTCTGATGCCATTGAAGGGTTTTTAGCACATAAACGCAGCGAAAACGTAAATTTAAATCTTAAAAAAAAATGAAACCCTCTGCAGGATCCATGCGAAAAATAATATTTAATTCGTAGTTCAGTATGTTTACCTTAAGAAGCTTTACGTTAATGGAAAGATGGAGGTCTTTAATAGCGATCCAAGAACGATGAACGGAGATCCTTAGCAGCTGCTCCTCAAGTGTGAAGCACTCCACCGGTATCCACCAAGAAAACGATGTAATGAAGGAGGAGGAGATGGAGAGAATTAGGGTTTTGTAAATCTTTTTGGTTGAGTCAAAAATAGAGTCTAAAATAGTATATTTATAGGCAAAATTTTCAGCTGAAAATTTTCCCATAAAATATTATTATTATTAACCCTTTATTATTCTCACTAATAATTAAAATACCTTTTAATTATTAATCCTTTTTCTAAACTCTTTAGAAATAATTCTCTCACTTGATTTAATTTCCAGAAATTAAATTCTTAATTAATAATATTAAGAACTTATTCTTAATTAATTTATAATCAATTAAATCTCATTTAATCAATTATTAAATTTTCCAATTAATTATTTATTTCATAAATAAATAATTATCAGTCATTATTAATTAATTCCTCCACCATTAAATCATTCTCTTTTATGGTGTGACCCTGTAGGTTCAATATTAAGCCGATAGTAGAAATAAATAATAATAAAACTATTTATCATTATTTATTTAAATTCTCTAATTCATTAAATATGATTATTTAATTAATCATATTTATTCTACATCGTGAGGGATACTTCTCAGCATATCGCGACTATCCGGATAATACGAATTCACTGCTTAGAATACCAAGAACCTATTCAGTGAGTAGTTACCGTACAATCAATTCCTTCTACCCTGCAATGGCACTATTAAATACAAGGCATGGAACTTATGTCAAGCCTATTTTATTTAATCATTTGTTTTCCCATTCACTATGCTTAGTTCTATTTAATGTAAATTTGAAACTCCTTTCTAATTTCATTCACTCTGGCCAGAGATTCCTGAACTAGCATAAGTGGATCAGCATTGGACATTCTCTTCCTTTACTGGAAGGGGTAGATCCTTTATTGATCATACACTATCTTCGTATACAAATTCCTATATTTAGTAGAGCCCTTATAATTGTCCCTTGAGACTAAGAACTAAACCAAAGCATAGTTCAGTGTATACAAGATGACTATGATGACCTCAAGTCTGAGTATACTTGTACAACTATCACTATGTGAACAATTGCTGACACGTGAGTGAACTCCATCAGTTGTTCAGCTGTGTGAGTCATGTTCAGTGAATTTATTCTATAATAAGCACCTACATACTAGCTATAGTGTCACCACACAAATATCTATGAGAACAGACATCCTTCATAATGAAGCAAGCATAGTATGTACAAATCTTTGCGGATTATTAATTACCAGTTAGTAATCCTACGACCAGGAACTATTTAAGTTTAGAGTTATCATCTTTTAGGTCTCATTATTATGATCTCATCACAATCCATAAAAACTTTACTCTAAATTGTGGTATATCTTATTTAAACATTTAAATAGATAGAGCCCGCAATAAAAAACAAAACAAGTCTATTATTAATATCAATGAAATCAAAACAGATTACATAAAAGTTATTCCTAAATTCTCATACATGATTGGACTTAGGACATATCTCTTTCAAATCTTCCTCTACTAGGGAGAAGCATTTAAAAATTGCAACTGCTCATCCACTTCATCATCTTCAAAATCAGAATTCCCCATCAAGGCCTTCTCTAAGGCATCAGACCTTAGGAATTGATCAAGTTCTGAAGTAATCACAGAATCAGCCAACTCCACTTTTAAGCACTCCTCATTTTCCGTAGGGTACTTCATGGCATTGAACACATTAAAAGTTACATCCTGATCCATCACTCGCATGGTGAGCTCACCTTTCTACACATCTATCAAGGTTCGGCCAGTAGCCAAGAAAGGTCTTCCCAAGATTATGGGAATCTTCTTATCCTCCTTGAAATCAAGAATTACAAAATCAGCAGGGAAGATGAGTTTATCCACCTTGACCAAGACATCTTCCACAATACCTTGCGGATATGTAATAGAACAGTCGGCCAACTGCAAAGTCATATAAGTAGGCTTTGGATGAGGCAAGTTCAACTTCTTGAAGATTGACAAGGGCATCAGATTGATGCTAGCTCCCAAGTCACATAGACACTTGTCAAATGACACATTTCCAATGGTGCATGGAATAGTGAAGCTTCCAGGATCTTTAAGCTTCGGAGGCAACTTCTATTGCAGCACAGCACTGCATTCCTCTGTGAGAGCAACGGTGTCTAAGTCATCAAGCTTCATCTTCCTAGAGAGAATACCATTCATGAACTTCGCGTAACTAGGCATTTGTTCAAGAGCTTCAGCGAAAGGAATGTTGATGTGAAGTTTCTTGAACACCTCCAAAAATTTCTCAAACTACTTATCCAGCTTTTTCTTTTGCAACCTCTTAGGAAAAGGAGGTGGATGATAGATCCGTTTCTCCCCTGTTTTACCCTCAGGAGGAGTGTGCTCAACAGTAGTCTTCCTTGGTTCCACTTCTACTTCCTTCTACACATATTCTTCTTCAACCTCAGCTTCAGCTTCTGGAGTCTTAGCTTTTTCAGGATTTGTAACTTTACCAGACCTTAATGTAATTGTCTTCACATGCTCCTTAGATTCCTTATTGCCTAACACTTAGTATCGCTAGGGAGCGTGCCAGGTTGACGATTCAGTAATGCATTAGAAATTTGCCCAATCTAATTCTCCAAGGTCTTGATAGACAAAGCTTGGCTCTTGCACATGAGCCTCAACTCCTCCAATTTAGATTTTTCATTAGCTTGCGGTAACTGCTGAAGTTGAAGTTGTTGCCTAGGGGCATATTGCGGTTGCTGAAAACCAGGAGGGTTATACTGCTTTGCTGTGTATGGCTGATAAGATTATTGCACCGCATTCTGATTGTTACTCCAGCTGAAGTTAGGATGATTGCGGTTATTTGGATGATAAGTGGCTGGAACTTGTTGTTGTGATCTCTGAAAGTTGCTCATTAATTGAGCTGATTCGGTAGAAATAGTGCACTGCTCAGTTTCATGCGCCCCCGCACAAAGCTCACAAACACTAGTGATTTGATTAACTCCATAATTCATAATTCGCCAACGAGTCAACTTTCATCGTCAAAGATTGAAGTTGAGCAGCTATAACAGTAGTTGTATCCACTTCCAGAATTCCTGCTACCTTTCCTTGCAACATTCTTTGTGTAGGATTCTGGTATTCATTAGTTGTCATTAGCTCAATCAACTCATAAGCTTCATTATAGCTTTTGGCCCATAAGGCTCCACTAGACGTTGTGTCAAGCAAAGGTCTAGACTGAGCGCCCAAACCATTGTAGAAACATCAAATCAGGCATGCCATGGTGTGGGCACTTCCTTAGTATCTCCTTATATCGATCCCAAGCCTCACACAAAGATTCTCCAGTTTGCTGAGCAAACTGAGTAAGAGCATTCCTGATTACAGCAGTCTTCTCCATAGGAAAGAATTTAGTGAGAAACTTTTGAGCAAGATCCTCTCATATGGTGATAGACCCTGGTGGTAGAGAATATAACCAGCACTTTGTTTTATCCCTCAGAGAGAATGGGAAGAGTCACTGCTTAATAGCATCTTCAGTCACCCCATTGAACTTGAAAGTATCGCAGATCTTGATGAAATCCCTGATGTGCATGTTGGGGTCTTCTGTAGGAGAACCCCCAAACTGAACTGAGTTCTGTATCATCTGAATCATGCTCAACTTGATCTCAAAAGTGTTAGCCGAGATGGCTGGTCTGATGATGCTCGACTGAATATCATTGATATTAGGCTGAGAATAGTCCATCAGAGCCTTAGGATTTTCTGCTTGATCTCCCATCACTACTAAAGCTGGTTCCTCGACTTTCTCTTCTTCTTCTTCTTCTACTTTCTCTTCATCCTCACAAACTTCCCTTCGAATCACTACAGCTTCTTCCTCGGCTTTATCCAGAGTTCTCTTACGAGCCCGCGAACGCGTATGCATACACGCTCCCTAGAGTACCTGAAACACGACAAGGAAAAGAGTAGGTAAGTATCAATGTCCGAGTAAATGAACTTTAATGATCACTGATGACAAACACATAAACTAAAAGTTAATACTGTGTCCCCGGCAGCGGCGCCAAAAACTTGTTAGTCGCTAAACACGCGCTAAAATTCACGAGTATACGTGTTCGCAAGTAGTATAAGATATAGATCAGATTCGTTCCCACAGAGACTGGTTTAGGTTAACTATGTGATTTATGCACTTATGCAACAATGATATGGCTATTATTCAGTGCTAAGACGAATAATAAATTGGGTTTTGATTATACTGCGATTAACTATTGAGAATTATACTAGGGAATATTAACTAAAGAGAGTAAAGAGAGTTGAATAATATATGACACAAATTTGGGATTCTAGCTTCATTAAGTACTTCATTCAATAGCCTTTTTATTCTTAACCTTAGCATGCAATGGTGATGACACTAATTAGATAACACGAAACTGATAAACGCCAACTTTCATTGCACGAATACCATACTACCAGACATCCACAAAAGAGATAGAAGCTGAATAGACACCAATTATATTAAGACCCTATATGCCTATAGAATTTGACAACATAACGGTTTAATGCACAAGTTATCTACCGTGATTACATAGGGAAAGTAAGATGGTTAAAAGTACCTACGAATCATGCATAACAAATACATGAACCTGTGCTAGCATGGCAAGTTCTAAATCCTTAAATTCACTTTCGCTTCATTAAAAATTAAACAGGTTTCTTATAAGTTCGTGATGTTTATAAGACGAATAAGCACAACCAATACTAGGTTATCATGGAATCACCACATACTAAGGCATCGAAACAAATCAACTAAAGAAATCCATAAATAAATCTGTTAGAACCCCACGATAACGATTAGCCCATAATCGAACTCATCATCAACTTGGGTTCCGCTGAAAGCATGGTATAATAAACGTAGTTTTTATAAACAAATAATAAACAAAGTACGTAATCCAGATTATTAGGTTAAACAAAACAAGAAATGAGCATCCAAGATTACAACTTAGAACAAAGATTCACAAGAATAAACTAAATCTTCTTCGCCTTCGTTGAATTGTGCTATAGGTCTTCTTGTCATCTTCTCCTTAAGCTCCGTTATATCTCTCTATGAAAAATGTCTTTTATTTAGGTATATATAGCAGCCCATGCAAAGTAGAAGTCTTCCAATCAGAAGCCCAGCAGAATCAGGATTTTAACATCCCGACCTGGCGCTGCCGCGCGCTTGTTCAGCGCGGGCACGTTGTGTCTCTGAAGTTTGGGCGCGGCCACGCGCTATGACAGCGTGGGTGCGCTGGCCTCCTGGATAAAATTCTGCTTTCTTTCTTTTCTTGTTGCAATAAGTTGGTTATCCGAGCTTTATTCCTTGGACACCATCCTAACACCATATTAGCATCAAATCAATGTTAATTCACCTGAATCCCGGATTAATGCCTGAAATGCAAAAATACTAGAAAACACATTAAAACACCAACAACTTGAGTACAAATACACCAATTCAAAGCTTAATGGAGCGTTATAAAGTGTCATAAATGCCACTCAACAACAATGATTCTCTAAAATTTCTTGAGTTGACTAGCTTGAGTTAGTCCAAAGTTTAATGAATTCTTTTTCGTTTGCTAGCTCCTTCTCTAGATTAGCATGTTTTTCTAAAAAAAATTCTTTAACATAAACATCATTGTCTCTTTCTATTTGAATCTCTAGCATGGAAAGTAACTCAATTTCTAGGTGATCATTCCTTTTCTTTAACACAGAGATTTTACTCTTGATTCTATTATTCTCTAAGGTTTGATCCCTAAAACTAACATGCAGCGACTTAAGAAATCATCTTAATTCATAAATATAATCAATATCAAAAGCAAGAGTAGTCTAAGGTACCTTTAATTCAGCATTGTCAGCCTCATCATCAACTTTTGCCATGAGAGCATAATTGACTCTATCATCTGAATCTGATGAATCATCCCAGTTTCTCTTCCTTGAGATCAAGGCTTGTTTCTTCTTAGCTCTGAGGTTTTCGTAGTCAGCTGCAAAGTGTCCAATTCCATCACAGTTGTAACATCTCTCTTTTGACTTGTCAAGTTTTCCAGATCTAGATTCCTTCCCATCAGTATTTCTCCTATTGTTCCTCTTATCAGAGTTTGAGGAACTGGAACCTTTTCTGGAATATCTTCTCCCTTTCTTGAAGTTCTTGTAAACCATCTTCTTGAAGCTTTTAACCAGTAGGATAGCCATTTGATCCATGTCTTCATTGTTGTTATGACCATTGTCAGTATCCAATTCAATATCAATATTTGAGTCATCATTAGAATTTGATGATTCAGTATCTGACTTTGCAATCATGGTTTTCCCTTTGGAGTAGCTTTTTCTCATAGCTTTCTCACTTGGCTTTTTTTCAACCTTGAGTGCAACTGGTCTAGATTTAGATCCTTTCCTCTTGCTTCTTTGCTCCATCTCTAGTTCATGAGTTTTCAGAACTCCATAGATCTCATCTAGAGGTGTGTTATCAAGTTGATAGTTATCCCTTATTGATGTGACTTTAAATTCCCACTTTTCAAGGAGAGCAAGTAGGAACTTCAAGTTTGACTCCTCCAAATCATATTCTTTGTTGACAAGGAATAAGTTATTCAGCAACTTCTGAAATATGTCATAGATCTCAGTTAAGGACTCATTGTCCCTTGAGTCAAAGTGCTCATATTCTTGAGTAAGTATTGTCCTCATATTCTACTTGATAGCGGTTGTACCTTGACACTTCACTTCTAAAGCATCCCATATCTCTTTTGTTATCTTACATCCAATGACTCTATTAGACATAATACTATCAAGACCGATATGCAGGATGTGTCTAACCTTAGCATCCTTCATGATAGATGAGATATCTTCAGGAGGGTAGTCCTTCATGTCTTCAGGATCCGTAGCTTCCAAGCACATGGTCATCCTGACTTTCCAGATTGGATATTCATGTATCTTCAGGATAGGCACCTTGATTGCTTCATACCTACTCATGTTGCTGCTTATCTGTGATGTGGCAGGGGGTGGTGGCTTCGGATTCTGTATTTTTTCTTCTTTGTCTGACATGGTTGATTGATTTTCAGATCTTAAACTGTTTGTGCGTTAACAGCAAGCTCTAATACCCCATATTAGGCCCTTAATCAACTATAGAGGGGGGTGAATACAGTTAATATAATCAATTCAACAAAGTTTCAACAAAACCAACGATTTTTATATTAACAAATAAAAATTGTTTACAAACGTACTATCTCAAAAGGATGAACAAATATCCTTGAGAGCTGCTAGGTTATGCGAAAGATATAACAATGTCGCAATACATATAGCATGAACCTGATTTGTGCTTTATATAGAGCACAGCTACACAATGTATAAGGAATCATATTCTATTAACAACAAGGAAACCTATACAATGCTTCTGAGATAAAGTCCTTCACCGCCTTGAGTTCATGTTTCCTTTTCCATATCAAAGATCAACTGATGTGACAAATACTAATTACATCATCCGTTGACATCATCATCCGTCGATATCCTTATCCGTTGATGTAAGTTCTAATATGAACTTCTGATAGTTTCTGCTTGATATCATCAATTTCTCCTAACACAGTCACATGGGTTGATTGTATACAAAAGAAATATGGCGGCCTATTTGCAGGTTTGAGAGAACAAAAGAGCATTTACATTTCCATTCTTACTTGAAGAAATACAAAGATGCTGGAAAGAGAAATGAAGAAACATGTGAATAGACTTAGATATTTTGTTTTATCTGTTTGTCTTTTTCATGTGTAACTTGGTTGTATAGAAACCAAGTGTCGCAAGTAGATTAATTATCGATTGAACTGAGAAATTGAAAAGACTACATATGTTAGGAATTTCTCTGTTCTTTTGTAAAAACACTTGTAAGCAGTTGTGTGCATTCTTGCATTACAAAGTTCTCATTCATATATATATCTGGTGGAAAGATCAATCCACCAAAAAGTTTTAAAGTAATTCTGTTTACTTCCTTTGTGTCTTGAATACATAGTTCTTTTATTCCGCACTTTTTCTTATTCAAACACAGATATATTTTGCAAATAGATTTTATTATTTCAAAAAGGAACCAGAATTACATTCAACTTATGTTGAAAATATGTTATAGGCTTGATGATATTTTACCAAAACACCTTAGTAGATTTTATTAAGTAAAATTGTAGCTTTCAACGGATAATCCCATTTGTCATCCGTTGAAAGAGTAGTTTATAGTTAAATAAGTTTTTTTAGCACATTCTTGTATACTAAAATGTCTTGAAGGATTAAAAGTTGTAGGATATTATAAGTCATGTTGACTTCTAGTATGATATGTAAAATAGGTTGGCTAATTGTAAATATTAGATGTCTTGTAATTTTGCATAAGTGAAATTGAATCAACTGTTATAGAAATACTTTCAACGGATGATTCTATAAAGCTTCAACGGATGACCCAAGTCATATTCAACGGATGTTCAAACAGAGTCTCCGCGGATGATTCAACATAGTCTCAACGGATGATCCAACAGAGTCTCAACGGATAATAAATTAAAATAGGAGTTAGTAGTGACTTGACAATCATATGGGTTGATTGTATACAAAAGAAATGTGGCATCCTGTAATAAGGATTATGAAGATCAAGAAGCATTTCCGTTTCCATGCTAACCTGAAGAAATACAAAGATACTGGGTTGAGAAATAAAGAAACATGTGATTAGACTTGGAGAGTTTTATTCTATTAGTTTGTCTTCTTCTAATATATAAACCAAGAGTAGCAAGTACAAAAACATCGATTGAAAGAACTGAGAAATAGATAAGGCACAATCTGTTAAGAATTTCTTATTTCTCTCTTTGTAATTTCTCTTGTAAGCAGTTGTGTGCATTTTTACATCACATATATCTTCTACATTTATATATATATCTGGTGGAAAAAACAATCCACCAGAAAGTTTTAAACATCCTTGTTTATTTACGTTGTGTTTGAATACTTGAATATTTCTTATCCGCACATAGCATATTTATACACAGTTATATTATATTTGGAAGAAGATTCTAAGATATTGAAAAGAAACCAAGAATTATATTCAACCCCCCTTCTGTAATTCTACTTGTTAGATTGTTTGGAAATAACAATTGGTATCAGAGCAAGCTCTTGACATACTGAGAGTTTAAAAATCAAAGCAACTAACAAGATGAGTAGGAAGGATATTGGAGTGAAGATCCCGTTCTTGGATAAAGACAACTATCACCATTGGAAGGTGAAAATACATTCTCTCTCAAGATGAAAGATATGTTGATTGCATTGAGAAAGGCCCTTATGTTCCTCGAAGAGCTGCTACAGATGTTGAAGGAGATGTAGGCAATGAGCAAAGCATCCCAAAGCCACAATCAAATTGGAAAAATAAAGATATTGAACAAGTACACAAAGACAAGAAGGCTATGAACATTCTGTTCAATGGCCTTGATGAAGATATGTTTGACAATGTCATCAACTACAAAGCTGCTAAAGATATTTGAGATACAATACAAATCATATATGATGGAACTGAACAAGTGAGAGAAAATAAGATGCAACTTCTAATCCAGCAGTGTGAGCATTTTTATTATGAAGATAGTGAATCTTTAAGTGACATCTTTAGTAGAATTCAAAAACTGCTTAATGCACTAAAGGTGCATGGAAGGGTCTCTCAGACAAAAGATTCAAACCTGAAGTTCCTTAGATCTCTACCAAAGGAATTAAATCCTAAGACCGTCTCTCTCAGAAATTCACAAGATTATAAGGAGTTCACCTTGGAGAGACTGTTTGGGATTCCTTGAGTTAGAACAATATGAGCAAATAGAGAAAGGAAGAAAGAAGGGAGGATCTATAGCACTGGTAGCTGAACAAGAGAGAGGGAAGGAGATGAAGGCTGAAGCTATAGAATCTACACCAAACTTCAGGGTTTGTGAAGGCATTGGAAAAGGGCTAGTGGCTGAGCATGAATATCATCTCAGTCAGGATGAAATGGAAGACATAGATGAACATCTAGCTTTCCTGTCAAGAAGGTTTGCCAAGCTCAAATTCAAAAAGAATTTTGGAGCAGCCAAGCCAAATAGAAACATCGTGGATAAATCCAAATTCAAATGTGGCTTGAGTGGTCATTTTGCAAGTGAATGCAGAAAACCTGATTCTGAAAGAAAGAAGGTTGAGCCTGTGGATTATAAAAAGAAATACTTTGAATTGCTCAAACAAAAGGAAAGGGCTTTCTTGACTCTAGATAATGATTGGGCAGCTGATGGGGTAGATGGAGATGAAGAAACAAGTTATGTCAACCTAGCCCTGATGGCCAAATCTAATGAAAAAGAAGTCAGTTATACAAGAAATTAGGTAATCACTACTAATCTAGCACATCTTTCTAAAGATGAGTGTAATGATGCTATAAATGACATGTCAACAGAATTATATCACCTGCGTGTTACACTTAAATCTCTCAATAAAGAAAACACAAATTGCTATGGAAGAACTGACTGAATCTTTAAAAAAAGAAGAGATTTTAAGAAAGCAGCTTGAACGAGAGCAAGAGGTAATCAAAGCTTAGAAGTCATCAAGAGATGTACACACTCAAATTGCTAAAGTTCAAGGAATGGAATCTTTCTGTGAAGAAGCCTGGAAAAAGAGAAAGGAGAAACTAGATCATGTTTTAACAGAAGGACTTTCAACGGATGTGGATTCAACGGATAATAAAGATTATCCATCGAGAGATAAAAAGAAACCATATTCGTCGAGTGAAAGAAAACCTATTAGTAAATCCAAGCTGTCTAAACTCAATGAAATATGGATCAGTTTCCAAGAACTTTATTACAAGAGAATCAAGTCAAATCAAGGAGAACAAAAGAGTTAATGTGGGGCATCTGTCAATGAAGGAACTAAATGATATATTAAAGAAAATTGAGGGTAAGGCAGAATCAAAAAGGAAAAATAACAGGAATGGGAAAGTAGGAATTAACAAACATAACAACTACACACCTGATAAATATGCACCTAGAAAAATTTGTGTTAAGTGTGGTAGTGTTAATCATTTGTCTGTTAATTGCAAATATGTTATGCCTGCACCCATGTCTGCACCTCCCTCATTTCTCAACATGCCCACAATGCCTATGAATGTTATGCCTGCACAAAATTTGAATGCACAATTTGCTAATATTCCATTTGCTCAAAATCCTTACTATGCTGCATTCAGTATGCCCCAAATGCCATTTAGCATGCCATACTGGAATAACATGTTTGCACATAATATGCCATTTCATGTTAATCAACTTGTGCATGATAATTCTGCAATTAGGAATGGTTTTCAAAGTTATACTCAAATGACCAAGGTTAATTCTCATTCACTTAAGTCAAATGAGGACAAGCCTAAGAAACCAAAAAAGAAGGCTAACAAGGCAGGATCGAAGGAAACTTAGGTACCAAAATCAACTTGATTTGGTTTTGATTTGTGCAAGGAAACAGAAAGAATATTTGATATTTGGACTGTGGTTGCTCAAAACACATGACTGGAGATTCTACCCTACTCACTAAGTTCAAGGAGAGAGTTGGCCCAAGTATTACCTTTGAAGATGACAGCAAAGGGTATACTGTGGGATATGGATTAATTTCTAAAGACAGTGTCATCATTGAAGAAGTTGCTCTAGTGGATGGACTCAAACATAATCTTTTGAATGTCAACCAGCTATATGATAAGGGAAACTCAGTAACATTCAGTTTTGAAGCATGTGTTGTTACAAACAAAAAGAACAACAAAGTGGTTCTCACTGGAGTGAGAAAATGAAATGTGTATCTAGTTGACTTCAACTCATCAAGTGTAAATTCTATTACTTGTCTTTTCAGCAAAGCAAGTCAAGATGAAAGTTGGTTGTGGCACAAGAAACTGTCCCATCTGAACTTCAAGACTATGAATGAATTAGTCAAGAAAGATCTTGTAGGAGGCATTTCTCAAGTTGAGTTCTCAAAGGATGGATTGTGTGATGCCTGTCAGAAAGGAAAATAGATCAAGGCATCATTCAAAAAGAAGCTTGAATCTACAATTGAAGAACCTCTACAACTACTGCACATGGATTTGTTTGGACCAGTCAATGTGTTGTCAATTTCAAGGAAAAGATACCGCCTAGTGATTGTTGATGATTTCTCAAAGTTCACTTGGAAATATTTTTTGACCCGAAAATCGCCTTGTATGATTACAATAATCGGACCAAGTACCGACTATTTGTAGGAGGGGCAACCTCATAAATGGTTCTCCCTACTACCGTCTTACAATATAGGCACTTGGGCTGAGTACCGATCAACCTTCCCCAAACGGTTCAGAGCCACGACCCCATGATATACACACAGTCTCCCTAAAAGCCATTATATAAAAGAAAAAAGAAAGTTTGGGTGACTTCATCGAATGATTCAAAGAAATACTA
Organism: Apium graveolens; assembly: GCF_009905375.1. Lineage (NCBI taxonomy): Eukaryota > Viridiplantae > Streptophyta > Magnoliopsida > Apiales > Apiaceae > Apium > Apium graveolens. The sequence continues at coordinate 205,144,588 of NC_133651.1, read as the reverse complement.
AACAATGTTAGCTCCGTTAACGAGCATGAGGCCATCAGTACATTACACCGCAATCTCAACAGCTACGTCTACAAGGACTACGTTCTGAAACTAATCGATAAGAAGCCGAAGGACATGGCCAGAGTCTATAACAAGGCCTCTGAATACATCACATCTGACAATGCATTGAGATCCCTTAGGATAAATCGAGTGGACAGCGACAAGGAAGAACCAGAGCCGCTAAAGGGTTACCACAAGAAGAACAAACACAATTCGCCTCAATTCGACTCCAGCACTAGACAAACAAAGTCACTTCATCCAACAATCGGTGTGTCCAATGGACCCTTCATCTATGCCCCCCTCATCGGTTATGAGCAACCCATCTTAGTTCTCGGACGCCACTCGACCTCCCAGACCTCTTCCAGAATAAACCAAGTTTACATGCATTCCGATTGCCATCCTTGCCGAAATCAAAGACAAGCCTTTTTTCGAGAAACCTAGGCCCATGTCCCCATTAACAACCCAAAATTTATAAAAAAAAGTGACTTCCACTAGGAATATGGACACACAACAGAGGAATGACTCTCCTTAAAAATTTTTCTTGAAAGACTAGCTAAACAAGGGATTTTCTTGTCAACCCCTCCCACCACGGTTAGGGTCAAAGAGTCGCCCTCCAGGATTAAAGTATTGATCAACATGTTTCTAGTCGGCAGTCAACCCTTAGACCAAACACTATCACAAGAAGTCTTCATTGTAAGCCAATCACCAAACTAGCCAAACAAGGGGCACCATTTTAACGTTGGCCCTCCTGAAGTTTCAAATTTAGGTTCGCATTACCTAGTAGACGACCATAGCCATCTCCCAGGAGGGGGCACCGATTCAACGTTGTCCCATAAGTCTTCATTATTTGGTAGACGGCCACAGTCGTCTCCCAGAGGTGGCCACCATTAAATTTTTGACATTCGTTAACTCTTAAATCCATGCCTGTATTACCGAAAAAAGGCTATACTCGTCTACCAGAGGAGGCACCATCCTAACGTTGACCCTCGTCAACTCTCACACCCATGTCCTCATTACCTAGAAGACGATCACAACCGTCTCCTAGAGGAAGGAACCATTTTAACGTAATATGCTGTCAATTTTCAAATCTAGGTCTTCATTTTCTAGCAGACGTACATAACCGTCTTACAAAGGGGACACCATTTTAAAATGGACCCTAGTCAACCCTCAAATTTAGGCCTTCATTATCTGATGTCAAGCCACAACCGCCTCTCAGAGAGGGACATATTTTTACTCACCCTTTATCCTCGATTTTACTTCCCCATCCAACTAAAAGTTACATAAAAGAGTAATGGACAAATGATAGGCTAGGCCCATTAAACCCACACCAGGGAAATAAAATGACAAATCGGGCCCGAAAAAGTGACTCAGGCCCATTTACACTGTCTAGTCGACTCCAGCACTTGGTCGGGCCGACCCCATCTCGATAAGGGCCATTGATACACCCACGTGGGGTCCTAACACCCTCAATTATCAACATCATGATTTTTGGCACACTCCTCCGTGCGCATGTGCCCCTTACATGACAAAATCCGTAGAAGTTACTTAACGAAACAACGAGTACAAGGATTTTACTTTTCACAAATGATAAGTGGCATTTTATACCACTTAGAACGTCTTAAAATGGCTTAAATTGGTGTCTTGAAATCAAGTATTTTGTGTATTTGATGCGTTTTTCTAGTGTTTATGCATTTCAGGGTATTAGTTGCATTTCGGGGGAGGAATCATCAAGAATAAGCCTTGGCATGTGTTCACCATTGCGAGAGGAAAGGAATGGGCAGATTACGGCGAAGAAACGGAGCAAACCTGGATTTTTTCCAGTAGAGGCCTGCGCGCCCGCGCAGCAATGCTGAGCGGCCGCGCAGCAACCTGCGCGCCCGCGCAGCTATGCTGAGCGGCCGCGCAGGGTCGGGGAAAAAGATAAATTATTTTAGACTTCTACTTCTGTTTGGCTTCCAACTTCTATGTAATCTGAGTTTTATGGGACTATTATATAGGTAGATTTGAGACGTTTCACAGAGAGCATTAAGGGGATTATGTTTTAGATTGTGTTTTACGCAAGAAGCGAAGGAGATAAGGAAGAAGACCGATTTAGCACACCGCAACGAAGAGGAAGCATATTTTCTTGTGATTCTTGTTTCGTTGTAACGTTGGATGCTAGTTTTCTTGCTTTGACTTATTTACTCTTATGACGTACTATGTTTTAATATAATTAGTTTAGTTATTATTTTCTTGTGTTTGTTTATCATGGTTTCATATGAATCCATGATGGCGATAAGTTCTATTATGGGCTAATCGTGATCATGGGGTTGCAACGGATTTATTATGGAATTCTTTAGTTAATTGTTTAATACTTTAGTGTGTGATGATTGCTTGATATCTAGTATTGGTTGTGCGTATTCGTCTTATGTGCGTCGCGAACATATAAGATAGGGTATTAATCTCTTGTGAAGCGACGGTGGATCTTGAGATTTAGAACTTGCCATGCTAGCATAGGTTCATGTACGTTGTGCATGATTAGTGGGTAACTCTAACAGTTTTATTTTCCCTATGTAATCAAAAAAAGAATAACTTGTGCTTAAATCGTTGTGTTGTCAATTTCTGTAGACATATAGGAACTCAACATAATTGATGACTATTCAACTTCTATCTTAATTGTGGATGCTTGGTAGAATGGTATTAGTACAATGAAAGTTGGCTTTTATCAGTTTTGTGTTATTCGATTAATATCATCACTGTCACATGCTAAAGGTAATAACAATGGCTATAGAAGGAAGTAATAATGAAGTTGTGATCTCATGAGTGTTCTATTATTGATAAATTGAAGTGTTAGTTAAGTGGTTAATTAAGTAGTTAATTATAGTTAATATTTAATCAACAATTTTAAGTGTTATTATCTTAACATTGAGAAGTAATCATACATTGGTGAGTGAGTTTAATTAGACAATAATTTAGTCTGAGTCTCTGAGGGAACGAACTAGAAAGTATTCTATATTACTTGCGAACGCGTATACTTGCGTGAATATTAGCGCGTGTTTTCGCCCTAACAAGTTTTTGGCGCCGCTGCCGGGGACTCGACGTATTTGTTTAGTTTATGTACTTACCATCATTGGTCATTAGGACTCAGTGATTAGGACGTAGTAGTTACTTATTTTTTTCTTTTTTTTTCGGTTGTGTTTCAGGTACTTTAGAAAGCGTTTATGCAAACTCGTTCTCGTGCTAACAAGAGGACTTTAGATACAGCTGAGGAGACAGAAGAAGTTCTTGATATTCCGGAGAAGTTAAATTTTGAGGATTCGGATTCAGGAACTGAGCAGAAAGAACCAGTAAACATGGGAGATCGTATTGTTCAAGCTGATCCAGCTCTTATGGATTTTTCTCGGCCTAAAATTGATGACATTCAGTCAAGCATCCTTCATCCGGCTATTCAAGCTAACACCTTTGAAATCAAGCCGGGCACTATTCAGATGGTGCAGAATTCTGTTTCTTTTGGAGGAGCGGCAACTGAAGACCCCAACATGCACATAAGGAATTTTGTCGAGATCTGCAGCACTTTTAAGTATAATGGCGTGACTGATGAGGCTATCAAGTTGAGGCTTTTCCCATTCTCACTGAGGGATAAGGCTAAAGACTGGTTACATTCTGAACTAGCTGGGTCCATCACTACGTGGCAAGATCTTGCGCAAAAGTTTCTGGTGAAGTTTTATCCAATGGCAAAGACTGCTGCTATGAGGAGTGCTCTTACTCAGTTTGCGCAGCAACCTACAGAATCTATGTGCGAGGCTTGGGAACGCTACAAGGAAATGTTGAGAAAATGTCCACATCATGGAATGCCGGATTGGATGGTGATCACTGGTTTCTATAATGGTTTGGGGGCCCAATCTCGGCCCATGCTCGATGCAGCAGCTGGAGGAGCCTTATGGGATAAAAGCTATACTGAGGCGTATAATCTTATCGAGACGATGGCTGCAAATGAGCATCAAAACCCAACTCAGAGGATGACGTCAGGCAAGGTAGCAGGTATTCTGGAAGTTGATGCAGCCACCGCTATTGCAGCCCAGCTCCAAGCGCTATCAATGAAGGTTGATTCTCTGGCTACGTATGGAGTTAATCAAATAACTATGGTTTGTGAGCTTTGTGCAGGTTTTCATGCTACGGATCAGTGTTCTCTTGTAAACGAATCTGTTCAGTATGTGAATAATTATCAGCGACAACAGCAGCCTGTGCCAGCGACTTATCATCCTAACAACAGAAATCATCCAAATTTCAGCTGGGGGAATAATCAGAATGCTATTCAGCCACCATATCAGCAAGGAGTGAGTAAACAGTTTAACCCACCTGGATTCCAGCAACCATAGCAGTATGCTACAAGGCAATCATATCCTCAACAGGGAAGTGCAGCTGCACCTACTAGTGCTGATTTTGAGGAACTTAAGCTGTTGTGCAAGAGTCAGGCGGTTTCTATCAAGACCTTGGAAAATCAAATCGGTCAATTAGCCAATGCAGTGCTCAATCGTCAACCTGGCACTCTTCCCAGTGACACGGAAGTACCAGGCAGGAAGGAAGCTAAAGAGCAAGTCAAGGCTATTACCTTAAGGTCTAGAAAAGTAGCTGATGCTGAAAAGGCAAAAGAAGTAGAAGCTGAAATTAGAGGTGACGAATCTAAGCAAAAGGAGAAAGCGGCGGAACCAAGGAAGACTACTGTTGAACACACTCTGCCTGAGGCTAATACAGGGGAGAAACAGCTCTATCCTCCACCACCTTTTCCTAAGAGATTGCAGCAACAAAAGCTGGATAGACAGTTCGGGAAGTTTCTGGAGGTGTTCAAGAAACTTCACATCAATATACCTTTCGCTGAGGCTCTGGAACAAATGCCTAGTTATGCGAAGTTTATGAAGACTATTCTTTCAAGGAAGGTGAAACTGGATGACCTTGAAACCGTTGCTCTCACGGAAGAATGCAGCGCTGTTCTGCAACAAAAGTTACCACCAAAACTTAAAGATCCAGGGAGCTTCACCATTCCTTGCACAATTGGCAATCTGACGTTTGACAAGTGCCTTTGTGATTTGGGAGCAAGCATTAATCTGATGCCGTTGTCGATCTTTAAAAAACTGGATCTGCCTGATCCAAAACCCACGTACATGTCACTACAATTGGCTGACCGTTCCATTACTTACCCAAGGGGCATAGTTGAGGATGTGCTCGTCAAGGTGGATAAGCTCTTCTTTCCTGCAGATTTTGTTATTCTGGATTTTGAGGAAGATAAGAAGATTCTCATAATCTTGGGAAGGCCTTTCTTGGCTACTAGCCGTACCTTAATAGATGTGCAAAAATGGGAACTTACTATGCGGGTCCAAGATCAGGATGTGACCTTCAATGTATTCAAGGCAATGAAATTCCCTACAGAAGATGAGGAGTGCTTAAAAGTGGATGTGATTGATACTGCGGTTACTTCGGAACTCGATCACATGCTAATGTCTGATGCATTGGAAAAGGCCTTAGTGGGGGATTTTGACAGCGATGATGAAGATAGCAACGAGCAATTACAATATCTGAACGCTTCTCCATGGAAGCGAAAGCTGGACATACCATTTGAATCTCTTGGTACTTCTGACCTTAAGAATGCTGAAGGGAAGCTCAAACCATCAATAGAGGAAGCACCTACCTTGGAGCTCAAACCATTACCTGAACACTTGAGGTATGCTTTTTTAGGTGATTCATTTACGTTACCTGTTATTATTTCATCTGACCTTTCAGGTAGTGAGGAAGACAAGCTCTTAAGGATTTTGAGAGAATTCAAATCGGCTATAGGATGGACCATAGCAGACATCAAGGGGATAAGTCCTTCATATTGTATGCATAAAATTCTGCTAGAGGAAGGTAGTAAGCCAACTGTGGAACAGCAGCGAAGACTGAATCCCAACATGAAGGAGGTGGTGAAGAAAGAAATTCTGAAATGGCTAGATGCAGGCATCATTTATCCTATTTCTGACAACTCGTGGGTGAGCCCCGTACAATGTGTACCTAAGAAGGGAGGTATCACTGTGGTCGTAAATGAAAAGAATGAGCTCATCCCTACTCGAACAGTTACAGGATGGAGAGTATGCATGGATTATAGAAAATTGAACAAAGCCACAAGGAAGGATCACTTCCCCCTTCCATTTATTGATCAAATGCTTGACAGATTGGCGGGTCATGAGTATTTTTGTCTTCTGGATGGTTAATCCGGGTATAATCAGATTTGTATTGCACCAGAGGATCAGTAAAATACTACCTTCACTTGTCCATTTGGCACATTTGCTTTTCGCAGAGTTTTGTTTGGGTTATGTGGCGCCCCGGCCACTTTTCAGAGATTTATGATGGCTATATTCTCTGACATGATTGGAAATAACGTCGAAGTGTTCATGGATGACTTCTCCGTCTTTTGACACTCATATGATGAATGTTTGAATAATCTGCGCGCCGTACTCAAAAGATGCGTGGAAACTAATTTGGTGCTTAATTGGGAGAAATGTCATTTTATGGTGCGTGAAGGCATTATCCTTGGGCATAAGGTCTCTAGCAAGGGTCTGGAGGTGGACAAGGCCAAGGTGGGAGTCATTGAAAATCTTCCCCCACCTAATTCTGTGAAAGGAATCCGTAGTTTTCTTGGTCATGCGGGTTTTTATCGGCGATTCATCAAGGACTTTTCAAAGATATCTAAGCCGTTGTGCAATTTGCTTGAGAAAGATGTGCCGTTCAAATTTGATGATGAATGTTTGGCAGCATTCGAGACTCTCAAGAAGAGTTTGATCACTGCACCAGTCATTACAGCACCAGATTGGACAGAACCATTTGAGATGATGTGTGATGTGAGTGATTATGCGGTAAGTGCAGTTCTGGGACAGCGCAAGAAAAATCTCTTCCATGTGGTCTACTATGCGAGTAAGACTTTAAATGGTGCCCAATTGAACTACACCACTACTGAGAAGGAGCTTTTGGCTATAGTCTTTGGCTTTGAGAAATTTCGATCTTATCTGCTTGGTACGAAAGTAACAGTATTCACTGATCATGCAGCTATTCGCTATCTGGTTTCTAAGAAGGATTCGAAGCCGAGACTCATTCGTTGGGTGCTTTTACTTCAGGAATTTGAGTTAGAGATCAAAGATAGAAAAGGTACTGAGAATCAAGTAGCTGACCATCTCTCTAGGTTGGAGAATCCCGATTCTACTTCACAAGATAGAACGTTAATCAATGAATCTTTTCCGGATGAGCAGTTGTTTGCAATTCAGGAGGAAGAACCATGGTTTGCAGATATTGTAAACTATCTCGTCAGCAATATAATGCCTCTTAATTTGACATCCGCTCAAAAGAAGAAGTTTCTGCATGAGGTGAAGTGGTATATGTGGGATGAACCATATTTGTTTAGACAGAGAGCTGATCAGATCATCAGGAGATGTATCCCGTTCTGTGAGACGGAGGGGATATTACGAGACTACCATTCCACGGTTTATGGGGGACACTATGGAGGTGAGAAGACGGCAGCTCGTATTCTGCAAGCAGGTTTTTTCTGGCCTACTTTGTTCAAGGATGCTCATCAGTTTGTTTTAAGGTGTGATCGTTGCCAAAGAGTGGGAAATTTGTCAAGGAAGGATGAAATGCCATTAAATGTGATGCTTGAAGTCGAGGTCTTTGATGTATGGGGAATCGATTTCATGGGGCCTTTTATCTCGTCTTGCAATAATCAGTACATCTTGCTGGCAGTCGATTATGTCTCAAAATGGGTCGAAGTTAAAGCTTTACCGACAAATGATGCAAAGGCAGTGCTAAATTTTCTTCATAAGCAATTTTTCACAAGGTTTGGAACACCTCGGGTAATCATAAGTGATGAAGGATCGCATTTTTGCAACCATAAGTTCACTTCTATGATGCAGCGTTATAATGTGAATCATCGAGTAGCTACTGCCTATCATCCGCAAACAAATGGTCAAGCGGAAGTGTCTAACAGAGAGATAAAGCGCATTCTAGAGAAGGTTGTTTGTCCGTCAAGGAAGGATTGGTCTTTAAAGCTCGATGAAGCTGTTTGGGCTTACAGAACAGCATACAAAACTCCACTTGGGATGTCACCGTTCCAGTTGGTGTACGGTAAGGGATGTCATCTACCTGCGGAGCTTGAGCATAAGGCCTACTGGGCATTGAAGAAGTTGAACCTGGATTTAGATGCAGCTGGTAAGAAAAGAATGCTTCAGCTTAATGAACTGGATGAATTTCGACTTCAAGCGTACGAAAATAACAAAATGTATAAGGAAAAGGTGAAGAGGTGGCATGATAGGAAGCTACATCCAAAGTTATTTGTGCCAGGGCAACAAGTTCTCTTATTCAACTCTCGGCTCCGACTTTTTCCTGGGAAGTTGAAATCAAGGTGGTCTGGACCTTTTATTGTCAAAACTGTGTTTCCACATGGAGCGGTGGAAATTTTTGAGAATGATCCGGACCAAGCATTCAAGGTTAACGGTCAGCGGTTGAAGCACTACTATGGGGACATGGCAAACCGAGAAGTGGTTAGTGCCATTTTGTTGACTACTTGAGAAAGGTACGGAACGTCAAGCTAATGACGAAAAAGAAGCGCTGCGTGGGAGGCAACCCATGAATTGTTGTTACAGGAACCCTTAGAAGTTAATAACCTATCCAAAAACACAAAAAAATCAGAAAACAGGGGTTGAAAATTTTTTTCCCAGTGACCCCCTGCGCGCCCGCGCAGCTAAGCTGAGCGGCCGCGCAGGGGTCGAGGACCAGAAATTTTTTTACAGTTCAGAAAAAAAAAAAACAAAAACACAAAAACAGTTTTAGCCCATAAACCCACGAATTGTTCCCACTACCCCATCATTTTATCCCTTAATTCCCAAACCCTAATTTAATCCACACCCTATATATACATACACCTATCCTACATATCTCCCACAAAACTTCCTACACTTAAATCCTCTCACAAACATCAAAAATCAGTTCTTACACACTTTTATTCACGAATCAATGGCACCCAAGAGAGCACGCACTATTGACAGCAGCAGCACAGTTCCTACTGCTGATTCATCGAGGGGTACTGCTGCAAGGCCTCGGTTAACTGACAGAGCTGCGGAGGAGGAGTACACTAGGCTGTTGGGGAAGCCGATTCTGAAGGAGAGGGGGTTTTTACCATCAGGGAGGGATGGTGAGTTGTTGCCCATGATTGCAGAGAAGGGGTGGATAGCTTTTTGTGAGTCACCCGAAGCAGTACCGATGAGCGTTGTTCGTGAGTTCTACGCGAACGCGAAGGCTGAAAAGAATGGGTTTTCTGTATTCCGTGGGCTGACGGTTGATTATCATCCTGCGGCGATTCGCCGTGTGATTGGACAGCGAGAGAGGAAGCCCGAGGAGGAGAACTGGAATGAAAAGACTGCTGAAAATTTTGACTTGGATTTGATTTGTGCGACTCTCTGTCGATCGGGCACAGTTTGGACCCGCAGTCCAGGCAATAATGAGTATCGTCACTTTCCGGCGATCGCCATGAACAGGTATGCCCGTGCATGTAATGCATTTATATGTGCTAATATTTTGCCTTCTTCACATGCACACGAGGTCACAGTTGAGAGAGCACAGTTGTTGTGGGGAATTCTGCATGATGAGTACTATGTGGACCTTGGTGAGTTTATCTACCAAGGAATTCTGAAGTTTTTGAGGGGAGCAAAGTTATGCATCCACGATTACGAAGCTATGCCGAGCAGTAGGAGTGAACTGGTCGGCTCATGAGCAGTTGCAGTTGCCAGCAGCTCCGATAGATTCTGGCACTCTGAATGGGATGCAGGAGTGGACCGGTGGTGAGCCTGAGGAGCATGGGCTGGGTTATCGTCTTCCAGGAGGGCGTCCAGCACGAGGTGCTACTATGGCTAGGCCAGGGCGTGGTGAGGCTGGTTCTTCGAGAGCTCAGGAGGGTGCTGGGATGGTTGATGCCCAGTATAGGAGGCTTTCACGGCGGATGGATGCCATGTATGAGACGCAGAGCAGGTTTGCTCAGGAGCTCACCCTTGCGTTAGGGACTGCTTTTCGAGGCCTTGGAGCTGATATCCAGTGGCCAGTTTTTGGTGAGGACTCTGCATACCCACCGCCTGATACTCCACCCACTGAGGGTGATGATGATGATGACTCTGAGTAGGTATACCCTGTGTTCCTTTCTACTACTTTCACTGAGGACAGTGAAGATTTTTAGTTTGGGGGTGGTAGTTAAGGAATATTGTGTGTGTGTGTCATTTAGTTGCATATTCATGATAGTTTAGTTCATATAGTTGCATAATTTATGCCATATAGTTTTTTTTTATGAATGTCATGTAGCTCATGCATTTACCATGATCCCTTTTGCAATGATTTATCGACTGAATTGTGATATTGATGCGAGTGTAGTGATAGCATTAAAGTGATATTAAGTTGTGTAGGTTGATATGCATGCTAGAAACAATTGTAAGTCCACTAAGTCTTAGAGAATGCGAAAGGGCTAGATAGTGTTATGATTTGGTTGTTTTCAAGGTCAATCTACTTATTATGCTTAGAATTCGATTATAGGTTCTTAGTGATAAAGACATGAAAAAGAAAAATTTTGGAGAAAAAAATATGGAAGTTGTTGCTAGTTGTGGCTAGGCGTCAAATGGCTAGTAGCCGGCTCGCGTATGTTGCGAGTAGTCTAGGGTTGAGCAAGATGGAGCGAAACGCACTTGCTCAGAAATTAAAAAAAAAAAAAAAATTGGCATAATTGATCAAGAGTGGGCTCTTTGGTATTCGAGTTATTAAGTTCTTAGGGGACTTTGTGCCTAGCGACCTAAGGCTTTTAGAGTCTGGGATCCGCTAACCTAACGCTCGTTACATGGATATCATTGTATAAGTCTTTTGTGGACCTCACTCATTGCACGGTCAAATAAGCATTTGAGTTGTAAATAAAAAGCACGATTCCGTAGTAAGCTCCAGAGTTTTTGTAGTGTTGTATATCACTTTGTGCCTGGAATTTTTATTCTTTGTATAATCGTAGGATTGCCTTGAGGATAGTCTAGTCATAATAATTGGTCTAGTTCCGAAGCATATCTGTTAAGCATTTGCACACACCACGTTTCTGGCTGTATGTCCGTTTGCATGAGTTTATTGATCTTTAGTTGTCTAACTGCATTCGTTGAGATGTGACAATTTGGTTGGTTAATTGTAGTAAGGGGGATCGTTGCATTTTCATATAGATTGCATTCATGCATATTTTTATTTGTTTTTGAGTCTGTGACGCTTGAGGACAAGCATCGATTTAAGTTTGGGGGTGTGATAAGTGGCATTTTATACCACTTAGAACGTCTTAAAATGGCTTAAATTGGTGTCTTGAAATCAAGTATTTTGTGTATTTGATGCGTTTTTCTAGTGTTTATGCATTTCAGGGTATTAGTTGCATTTCGGGGGAGGAATCATCAAGAATAAGCCTTGGCATGTGTTCACCATTGCGAGAGGAAAGGAATGGGCAGATTACGGCGAAGAAACGGAGCAAACCTGGATTTTTTCCAGTAGAGGCCTGCGCGCCCGCGCAGCAATGCTGAGCGGCCGCGCAGCAACCTGCGCGCCCGCGCAGCTATGCTGAGCGGCCGCGCAGGGTCGGGGAAAAAGATAAATTATTTTAGACTTCTACTTCTGTTTGGCTTCCAACTTCTATGTAATCTGAGTTTTATGGGACTATTATATAGGTAGATTTGAGACGTTTTTACAGAGAGTATTAAGGGGATTATGTTTTAGATTGTGTTTTACGCAAGAAGCGAAGGAGATAAGGAAGAAGACCGATTTAGCACACCGCAACGAAGAGGAAGCATATTTTCTTGTGATTCTTGTTTCGTTGTAACGTTAGATGCTAGTTTTCTTGCTTTGACTTATTTACTCTTGTGACGTACTCTGTTTTAATATAATTAGTTTAGTTATTATTTTCTTGTGTTTGTTTATCATGATTTCATATGAATCCATGATGGCGATAAGTTCTATTATGGGCTAATCGTGATCATGGGGTTGCAACGGATTTATTATGAAATTCTTTAGTTAATTGTTTAATACTTTAGTGTGTGATGATTGCTTGATATCTAGTATTGGTTGTGCGTATTCGTCTTATGTGCGTCGCGAACATATAACATAGGGTGTTAATCTCTTGTGAAGCGACGGTGGATCTTGAGATTTAGAACTTGCCATGCTAGCATAGGTTCATGTACGTTGTGCATGATTAGTGGGTAACTCTAACAGTTTTATTTGCCCTATGTAATCAAAAAAAGAATAACTTGTGCTTAAATCGTTGTGTTGTCAATTTTTGTAGACATATAGGAACTCAACATAATTGATGACTATTCAATTCAACTTCTATCTTAATTGTGGATGCTTGGTAGAATGGTATTAGTACAATGAAAGTTGGCTTTTATCAGTTTTGTGTTATTCGATTAATATCATCACTGTCACATGCTAAAGGTAATAACAATGGCTATAGAAGGAAGTAATAATGAAGTTGTGATCTCATGAGTGTTTTATTATTGATAAATTGAAGTGTTAGTTAAGTGGTTAATTAAGTAGTTAATTATAGTTAATATTTAATCAACAATTTTAAGTGTTATTATCTTAACATTGAGAAGTAATCATACATTGGTGAGTGAGTTTAATTAGACAATAATTTAGTCTGAGTCTCTGAGGGAACGAACTAGAAAGTATTCTATATTACTTGCGAACGCGTATACTTGCGTGAATATTAGCGCGTGTTTTCGCCCTAACAACAAACATTAGTAAACTACATCTTCTCTATAATTTGGTCGGGAAAATTATTCTCACACCAAAAATTTTCCCCGAGATCTAATCTCCAACGAGCATTTCATTTCAGGTAGTTTGGAATCCGAACTCGGCTCAATCTTAGAGGTAAAATAGCCTACTAAGATTTAGAGATTACCACTGCATCATGTTGTTTAGTTCTTCCGGCATATTTATAGCCATTGTTATTGTCGATAACTATATTTAATAAATCATTAGACATCTTTACAGTGGTACAACATTTTTCAGGGGAACACAATTAATTTCAAATCTTATTTCACCTAATTTAAACTGACATATAATAAATAGGGTTGGGTTGTGAATTTATTTTCACAGAACGGGTTTAAAATTTTCAAATAAATGTAATTGGTTTGGGTTATGAAAATGACTAAAACCTCGTCAACCCGCCCGCCTACAAGAGATGGTGAATTAATCCAATCTGACGGAGATTCGAAATTCGAAATTTAGGATTTACGGGACCCGAATTCTTTCATTTAGATTTGGATTTTAATGATAATGAACCTTTGACCGATTCAAAATACAAAATTCAATTTAAACCCGTAATTTGATAAAAAAAAATTAATATATTTATATAGCATTTTAGACATAAGAATACTCTTATTTAGTTATTTTTATTTTTTTATTTAAGTAGTAATAGATTAATATCAATGTTTAGTACATTCTAACTCTTTTTATTTATCTCAAATTTTATTATTTTAGATATACTTACTTAAACGGTGCATTAGTGATCGAAAGCAAATTCAGTTTTATTAATTAATATATCTTATATTTCACTAATCATGTCACTTCGATGTAATGCATCTAACTAATTATTAATTTAATTTTTTATTATTAGTTATTATATAAATATAATTAATGATATTTACAAATATCAGTAATATTAAATTTAATAATATTATCGAAATTTTGGATATTCAAAAATAAAACTTGATCCATTAGGAAATCCGCTAAATTCGAATTTTAGCGTACCCGATCTGATCCGATCATTGGTATACCCTGGTTCGAAGGAGACAACTTAAATTTATTTTTTATAAAGAAAGAAAGATGAAATAAAAAATTATAATAGTAAGGAGATAAATCATCTTCCCCATCTTTCAAAATTACCGACGAACTCAAATGGAGTCTGTGTTGTTAACTCCTCCATATTCTTGCTCAACGCCAAATCTTTTTGTATCTTTTCGAGCTCAAAATGTGTTAATAAATCATGGGTTTTCATCAAAATCAAATCTTGATAGAGCCCACTTTGTGTTTTCATCTTCTCAGAAGCTAAAATCATTAGTAATAGTAGCAGCAGCTTCCAAGAAAGATAAAAATAGTAAAAAAGTGGATACTCATAGCTTTGTGGTTAAGCCTGATGAATCTGCTGGCCTTTTTCCTGAGGCTGTGTTGCTTAAACAGGTTTTTATGCTTATATATAATTTGTATGTATATGTTTCTTTGTTATTGTTGTTGCATTTGTTATCAATATAGAGAAACAAATGAAGTGAAAGTTCTGATTTTGCACTTGAGGGTTTGCTTTAATTCTTTAACTTGTTTAAATGTGAATGAGTTGCTAATTTAGATTAGTTTTGTGACAATTTTGTGTAGATATGTGAATTTGTTGTTTTAGTTCTGTGATTTGTGTTGGGATAAGCTACTGACTAAATATGATATATTGATAGTTTCGTTGCTCACATGAGTGGACCATCGCAATTTTTCTTTATGGGGCATTATTTTCGCTAGAGGGCACAAACAAGCTAAAATGTCTATAATTTGAGTGTGCTTAGGGTAGAAATGTTTGAACTTGAGAACTTTCCTAAATCAAGACATCTCTTAGACCTGAGCTTGGACACCACAATAGATCTTGCAACAATTTGATTATTAAATTTTCTCGTAGAGAATTGAACCATCACATTTCCTTTATAATAGTATACCAGGACTTAGTGATGTGATTGTTAATTTAGATTTACATAAATCCCTTTTGTTGGCTGTTTGTTAGGAAGCTACATTTTTGCCTCTTTGTGAGCATTGAGATATTTGTACAAATAAGTATCTACTTGTGCAAATGTATAAGCTGTTTTCTTTATTATGGAAGTACTAGATGTTGTACACTTGTACTCTATGCTGGTGTTCACTGCTTGCTCTGTGCCTGAATCAATTTCCTTATTGGCCTTGAATGTAAACATTAATTTGACCATTCTAAATTACTTTGCCTCAGTTGTTCCTCACACTGCCAAATTTGATGCAATAAAGTAGCAGAGTGTAGATGGTCTTGAACCGACTAGTAACATTTGTTTATTGTGTTTGGAGATTATATCACTCATATTTGTTAATCAAATTTCAGAAAAAGGTTCAGGAAGATGGTAGGCTTCTACCTGAGTTTGCAGATGCTGAAGAGCGTAAGTGACTATTGTTTGTTTTAATTATGGATGGTGCTAATGTGCTTGTTCTTTAATGCTCTCTCTCTATCACTCTTCTATATGGTCTAATTGAAGTCAAACTGCTATAATGGTTAACCATTATTTTGCAGAGGAATTGTATGAAGCTTTGAATCTTCTTCTGGAAAGTGATTTGGATGTAGACCGAGGTTAGTATGTTTCCTTGGTATTTCTCTGTACAAACTAATTAAATATGACTAGGTTTGTATGTCAGCCTTTTTATCGTTGACTAATAGATCCTATTGCAGATGACTAATAGATCCTATTGCAGATGACATTGAAGTTATCACTATGTTGCGCATAGTTTTTTTGCTTCAAGCATGACAGTAAACTTATGATCCTTTCAATCCACTTTTGAGATTGTTTGGGCCATTCACATCTTACGAATATGTTAACAGGATATAACTAATTTTTGATATAGCATTTTTGCGGATTTTGAATTTCATAATTTCACTGCAGTTCTTCTTTTAACATGTAAGATTGAACTTTTAATGTATGTTTTCTGTTCTGCAGTTCGTCACTATGAAGTTGTATATATGATTCATGAGAAGTATGTAGACGAGGTTGAGAGCGTTGATCTCAAAGTACAAGGTTAATTTCTTTTTTTATCTTGTTAAGTCAAAACCAATTTTTTTTGCCAAGTCGAAACCAGCTTGTTCATTCTATACTTTTTTGTTAACATTAAATTATGATTCAAGTGGAATAACCCAGTATACATAGTTTTATTGCACTCGCAATTCCTAATCTTGTGTTTGATTAAGTGAAATGGAATGATAAATATAAATTGGACAATGTAATAGAAATGAGAAAGTGTGATATCTTTAGTAGAGTGCACGGTTTTGGTGCTGAAATGTGTAAATGATGTGAGTGGAAAAGGAATGTATACGATACTTATATTTTATTTAGGAAGAGATGAATGTTAAGTCTGTTAATGTCTGGAAAACAGTTCTAGTTCCCCCCCCCCCCAAATCTTTCTCATCTAACCAAACACACCCAAAGTCCTTTATATTGCCTACTGAAAAAAGGACCACTGTAGCAGTTCAGGTTCTTGGTCTAGTTGTTAATAAACAAATTTCCTTAAATATAACAAAGTGAAATGGAGAACTGTTTTTGCATCCCAACTGTCTGAGATATTTCCAGTTGATGTTTGTGTATGGTATTTTAATGTTTTTTTGCATAACCCAGCTTCATCTGTATGTGTTTCATTTGGTATGCATATATAATATAATCAATAAACATTGCAACACTTTGTTTTTACGCAAACAATACAAAAACTTGCAGAGTTTTTGAAGGAAAGGAAAGGAAAGGTGTGGAGATTCAGTGACTGGGGTCTTCGAAGACTGGCATACAAGATACAGAAAGCTAAGAATGCTCATTACATCTTGATGAATATTGAGTTGGAAGCAAAAGATATTAACGATTTTAAGAGCATGTTAGACAAAGATGAGAGAGTTATTCGACATCTTGTGATTAAGAGGGACGAGGCAATCACCGAGGATTGTCCTCCTCCCCCGGAGTTTCATTCTATGCGAGCAGGTGCTGATGGTGAAGAAGAAGATGATTTTTATGATGTTGACTATGAGGAGGAAGATGAAGAGGATGACACTGGGGATGAACTGCAGGCGTCTAGTGTGGATAATGTTCAAGAAGATGGCATAATTTATGTCGATGAGGACGATGGTCAAGAAAATGGAACTCCTATTAACTTCGGTGCAAGTACCAGAAGAAAGAAACTAAAAGCTCAGAAAGTTGGTAGGTAAAATACTACATCTGTTCTCCTGTAGATGAATGGATCGTTATTTCTTGCATGTGGTTTTTTTAAGTCTTTCACTGGAGGAGTGATTCTGATATTGCCAATAATATAGTTGGGAATGTTATAATGTGATATCAGCAAAGCTCCTTGAGCTACTTTAGGTCAGTAAAATTAGGTTAGTTCTATAATAGGACAGGTATGATGTATTTTTTGGATTGGGAAAAATTATTAGCATTCTGCTTGTGAGTTTACAGCTTAACGTCATATGATGCATACAAAATCATATCACAGTTAGCAGAGGTGTTTTACACTCCATCTAAAGTTTCGCATCAAATAAAAATATGTATACAAAGGTTGAATCTATGTGCAATCATGTGAAATGTTGAAGTTCCTGTATGTTTACATGATTCTGCAATGTACGAGTGTATAGGTAATTTCCCAGATCCAGTTGTCCGTGCTGATGCCGAAGATTTGTGTTCTGCAAGGACTTTTTTTTATCATATCTTCAGAGAAGCTAACCATGTTGCAGATTTTCTTGGTAATATGGGTCTTGAAACTTGGTGGTTTTGGAATTGAAGTTCTTTATGAAACTCCTGAATCCCTTGCCAATCTTCTGCTTCTGGCAGATTCATTTAAGCTTATTCTATTCGTTGTTTAACTAGTTGATCTACTCGCAACTAAGCTCCAGTAGTACCCTTCCATTTAGAATCGGAGAAAAGGAGAACCAAAAGCAGCTACGGGCTCTCATCTCTTATGAGAAATAGAGGTTATTTGCCTTATTTTGCAATTTCAATTATTATTTTTATAGCAGTAATGTAAAATTAAAATGATTTCTGATTTATTTTTTCTGAGAAAGTTGAAACACCAAAAATACATCAAACTAATTGCCTAAAAACTTGAAACACAGAAAATACATCAAACTAATTGCCTTATTTTGCAGTTTCAAAAATTAAAATCACAGAGAATCTTAAAATACAGACGCAGGGGCTGTTTGGGGTGGTACTTATAATTCTATCACAACTTATTAAACTTATTGACGAGTTTTAATTAACGTTGAATTTTTAAGTGTTAATAAAAATCTATTTTTTAAAATTTATTTTGATATTTTGCTTTTTTATTAAGTTTAATTTTAAAATATATGTTTTTAAATGTTAATTTAATTTATAATTTACGAATTATGATAATTATATTTAAAATTATTTACTTTATTTTATTTAAAGTAAGAAAAATTGACTTATACATAAAATTAGTAAAATATTTATATAAATTATAAATATTTATTTATTTATTATTTTTAAATCACTTATTTATTTTAAATCATAAATTATTTATTTTAAAATTCTATAACAGGGCCACGCAGTTATAATGGACAAGCACGCATTCCACTAATGCAGTTGTAATGGAGTCGATATGTGAAAAATAGTATAGTACTTATTGGTGGGCCTGATATATCATATAGTGTGATTGAAGGATCGGGGAGTTACCACCAAACAAGGGAATAGTAAATAATCAATATGCTTGCATAAGGGCATTTTTAACCATTTTTATTCAAAAATTCAAATTTAAATCATCAAGTGATCCAAACTCTGATCCAAAAATTTAAATTTGGATATACAAATTCTGATCCAAAAAAAATTCCATTAGCATGATCCAAATTTTATTCCAAACTTTTTTTATATATTATAATACACAAATATCACATTAAACTCTTTATTCTTAAGTTTAATGTTTAAACATGATAAATTATTTATATTATATCTAATGAATCAATTTTAAATCTAATAAAATTAAGTTAAACAAATATTAAAATTATTATTTTATTTTAAAATAAATAAAAATCTAATAATTCATATTTAAATTAGTACTATTTATTAATTTAAATTTGAATCATCATCTAAATTTAGATATTTATTTAACTCTTAGCTGTTGGAGATGTCGTGACAAATCCAAGATTACACAAATTAAGTAGCCTTTTTGTTAATAACCGAATAAGTATCGGCCTCCCTCTCCCTCTTTTAGGTTCGTTCTTTCTCCAGTTAATCGAGTTTCATTAATTTTTTTGATGAAAAATCCTAACACTTTTACTTTGTTCCGGTTAAACTTTTTTTAATAAAACCCAATTTTTTGGATATTTGTGTGTCACTCTAGTTAAATTGTGTGTTTTGTCTCTTATTTTAGATATTTTGTCATATTTTTATTTAGTTATGGTTGTTTTTATTTGATATTGGATCTGTTGGTGATTCGAAAAGCCTGCATTAAATCTAAGACGGTAATAATTATTGTAAGAGCTCACATTTCACAACTAAATATTATATTGTTCATTGTTATGCCCAAAATTTGGCATTGAGATTGATTCGGGTCAAATGCGGCTTACAGACAGTCAAACCCGATATTGCATTGTGGAAGAGAGGACGCGTCCAGTACCTTAGGACGCGCCTACTTTGGAAGAAATAAGTTACAAAGCGAGAAGAGTGCATGGTCAAGGGAGGACGCGCCCAGAATTTATGGACGCGCCAATGTTTATGAAAATGCTTGGCAGATGGAATCTTATGGTGATGGGCGCTCTAGGGCGCGTCTAAGTTAGCGAGGACATGTCATAGGAGGCGAAATGCTGTGTATGATGGTTTAGAGGGGATGTTGCAAGTTTGATGAGGTTAAGGACGCGCCCAAAGCTCTAGGACGTGTCCTGTGATTTTGATTGCTATAAAGAACGATTGATGAGGAAACAGGTTTTGATCTGTGGGAGTTAGGACGCGCCCAATTAGAAAGGACGCGTCCTGAGTTTGATCTGTGTACATTTGATGTTGAGTTCAAGACAAAGCTTGCATGGAAAGGAGCGATGGAGGATTATTTTTACTAATGTGTTTGTTGCAGGTACTCTATGAAGAATTCCCTCCTTGAGATGGTCAAGGAGGGGGATGTCCGTGAAAAGCTTGAAGGCCTCCAGGGGTATGCCTGATGATTGAAGGCCTCCTCCTGTATTCAACGGGTGTCCTCGTTGGGGATGTGGGGTTTACTTTGGTGTGTGCTTTGGGAGCTCTGTTCTTGTATTCAACGGGTGTCCTCGTTGGAGAACTTTGGAGTCATCCTGCACTTTGCACCCAAGAGCTTGGGATCACCTGTCCTGCTATCTGGTGGGTTATCCTCATTCGGGGGACAGGGACGCGTCTGGCACTTGGGGTGAACCGCGGCTATACCTGCGTTCGTAAATCAAGGGAGATAGCTGTAGCGGAGTGTTATCCTTGCGCAGGGAGATGCACTATCCGTGAAGTCCTACGATTACGGACGAGCCTTGGGCCTTTGCGGTTGGGCCTCATAGTTGGACATTCCTAAAGCTAGCAGAAGATGGATATCGGATGGGCTTCTACTGGGCTTAGGAGTAAGAAGTCTCAACGCGTTAGACTTCTTGTTCTACGAGAACTACGTCAGGCTTGATCCCTATATAAAGGGTACGTAGGCACATTGAGAGGGTAAGAAGTTGAGAGCTGATAAGAGAGCCACCACTTACTCTGATCAATCTCAGCCTAAAACAACCACAATCAACCATACACCGCTTAAGTTTCCGGCAAAGAACCACCGTCACAGATCTTAATTCCGGCGAGAAACCTCAATCTTTGTTGATACCAAATTCCTCCGTCAACAAATTGGCGCTAGAAGGAGGGGCTGCTAATTAAGGTCGCAATCTTAGGAGGAAAAGATGTCTTACAATCGTGATGGAAGTTCTTATGATGGAAGTGACAGCAGGTCTGAAGAGGAAGGCGGGGGGCGCTCTGCCCGCCACGAACCTTACGTTCCCAGAAACATGGCGGATCCGCCGAGGGCTCCGGATGTGGGGGGAACACCTCCAATTCTCATCAGCAACGCTGATATATTGGAGCAACTGTATCGCATGGGGGATACTCTTAACAGTTTTAACTCAAGACTGAATACGGTGGAGCGCCGAAAGACGAGGAGAGGTCGTCGTTTCCCCCGTCATGGTCATGCCTTGGGGAAAGCTCCTGTAGTTGAGGGGGATACCCGGGGGAGCGGGGATAACCCGCTAATCACTCCACGGCGTTTGCAGTATTCCGATGATGTAGAACCTATTGTGGAGCTTGCGGATGAGGACACTGAAGGCAGAGAAAGACCTCACCTGGGCAACCAGGTAGTGCCACACCCGCATAGGTCTGGACGTACGATGGACGAGCGTCGTCGTGCGGAGAACGCTCGAAGCCAAGACGAGGGAGGAAGGGATCTTTCAACCTTGAAGAGGAGGCTTGGCATAAGGTTGGAGGACGACGATTTGAGGATGTTGCTGGTAGAATGGCAAAAGGAAGGGAACGCCGGAGAAGCGAGGCCCCGTGATACGACGCGTGTGCCCCCCGCATTCCAAAGGGATGACGGGATGCGGCACCGCGAGCACGAGCGTGCCCCTCCGCGAGGAAGGCCCGGGAATTTCTACCGGAGATATCAGGGGAATGGACGAGGAAGAATGGGATATCAATACGGAAGAGCCCCTTACAATGGTAGGAGAGGTGGAGCGCACTCCGCTGGAGAAGCCCCCGCCGTTATTCCCGTAGCTTCTCACAGCGTTACTGGTAATGGGTCTGGAGCGCGTCCTCATGACCAGGACGGCGGGCGAATTCAAGTGAGAATGCAGAACAATGATGAAATTCCACGACGCGGTGAAGGTGAACCTCGCGTACGGGAAAATGTACAGGACCGAAATGGTAACATGCCACCGCTGCAGCCTCAGGGCGAGGGGCGACGAGATCCTCCACCACACCCGGGGGGTAATCAAGGGGAGTTTCAGCAAGTCGCAGAGCAACCCCAACAGCCTAATGTTCAAACTATTCCTGGGGTAGGGACGTTTAATGTGAACGACCTCAAGCGGTTACTCAACCATCTTGAGGGAGGAAGAGTAACGGCGACCGCGCAAGCTCCTTCTCCTTTTGCTGCTGTTGTAAGGGAGGCGCAATTGCCCGCGGGATACCGGAACACAACCAATGACTTGCGTTTCCACGGGAACTCTGACCCTGTGGAGTTCTTGGGGCGTTTTAACATTGAAATGGATGTATATCAGGTACCTGATTTGGCTCGATGCCGTCTCTTGGCAGCCACTTTCAGAGAAGGCGCTCAGCAGTGGTTCCAAAAGCTTGGTCCAGGTGTAATTACATCCTGGGAACAGATGAAAACTTTGTTTTTGACACAATTCCAAGCCGCGGTGAGGTACACACCACCTGTTACCACGCTGGCTAATGTGAAACAAAAGGAAGGAGAAAGTTTGACTTCATATTTCAAGAGGTTTAACGCAGAATCTACTTTGGTGAGGGGTGCAACTGATGAAACGTTGAAAATATTGCTTATAGCTGGGTTGCGTGTGGGGACGGATTTCTGGAAACACCTACAAGGGAAGGACCCAGTGTCGTTGGCCGATGTGCTCGCACAGGCAGAGTCGTTCAAAGCAATCGAGCAGTCGCTTGCAGAAACAAAAAAAAGTGATAATACCTATAACTCTAAGGGGCGAACCAAGAGAAGGGACAGATCCGTGAGCCCGGATTATCGGCGAAACGCCAGAAGCCCTAACAGGGTAAATGCTGTGAGCTCGAGAAGAGAATGGAGCCCACCATCGAACTACGAGAGAAGAGTCAGCAATTATACGCCGCTGGCGGCGTCCATTGATCATATCTTCGAGGTAAATAAGGATAGGGGAATCTTCAAGAAGCCCGACCGTCTAACTTCATGGCAAAGCAGAGACAAAAAGAAGTACTGTGACTACCATGAGTCTACTGGCCATGACACCCACGAGTGTCGTCACTTGCGGGATGAGATTGAGGAATTGATCAAGGCTGGACACCTAGGAGAATGGGTCGACAAGGTGAAGCGACGCAGGGGACTTGATGACAAGGGTAAAGATGAAAAACAACCCCCGCGGGCGGGGGATGTTGAGAAAACAGCGGAGGTCAAGTTTCAGAGGGCCGGCAGCATCAGGGCAATTTTTGGAGGACACCCTTTTGTTGGTGACAGTAATCGAGCACTTGAGAGAAATGCGAGAGAAGCGCGACATCCACCGCTCACTAACATCCACAGCTTGGAAGATAGACCCCCGAAGGTCTTTAAGGGGGAGTCCGCTGATATTACATTCAGGGAAAAAGAATCTAGGTGGGTGCATCATCCTCACAACGATGCGCTGGTGATTACCATGCTTATTGGGGCAATGAACGTACATCGAGTGTTCCTGGATAATGGGAGTTCTACAAACATCTTGTACTATAGCACCTACAAAAAGCTGGGTTTCCCAGATAGTGACATGTATTTTGAAGATGCGCACGTCTATGGCTTTACGGGGGAAGCAGTGAGAGTTATGGGCTCAGTCAGGCTTCCCGTCACGCTGGGGGAAGGGGCTTTGTCGGTTACTCAAATGATAGATTTTAAGGTGCTAGATCAGGATTCCGCGCACAACGTACTGGTCGGCAGGCCTTGGTTGCGGGCGTTCAGGGTGATAACCTCGATACACCACTTGATGATAAAATTCCCGACGCCAAACGGAGTTGGCAGCCTGAGAGGGTCACAGTATGAGTCACGTGACTGCTATCACAAGGCTGTCAAGGAATTTCGCAGAAGAAGGTATGAAGGGAAAGGTCTCCCATTTGAAGATATAGAAGATATTCATACAAAACCGAGTGGAGAGGTCCATGCCCACTATTTTCTTGAGAACCCCGGAAAGGAAGAAACCAATACCTCTAGGAACCTTTTTGTGACGCAGGGACGTGTTTCGAAAATCCGTAGTGTAGAAGAAGTGATGGTGAGTAATACAGAGGGAATCACGCAGAAAGAGGTTAACGGGGAAAAGTTGGAAGGGAGAAGTGAGATTTTGCAAGGTCTCGGCGATAACTGCAAGGTTGATGCTCCTCAAAAGAAGGATGCGCCCTTGAATGAAGTTGAGGTTGATGCTCCTCCAAACGAGGACGCGCCCTCAGGTGAAAAAGTGGAAATTGAAGACCCCCGAGACTTTGATTTCGATTTGGATCCCAGGATCCCTATGCCTATTGAAAAAACGGGACCGGCCGAAGACACAATATCTATTCCAGTTGATAAAAATGACCCAAGCAGGGTTTTGAAAGTGGGATCTCAGTTGGATGAGGAGATGAGAGGAGGTCTTACCCGCTTTCTAATTGCAAACCTCGATGTTTTCGCATGGAGTCATTCAGATATGATAGGGATCGACCCGGAAGTAATGTGTCACCGTTTGAATATCCTCCCGAATTGCAAGGGCATACGCCAGAAACGCCGCCCAGTAAGTGGAGAAAGGGCGATAGCATTAAAAGAAGAAGTAGACCGGTTGTTGGAAGTGGGGTTGATCAAAGGATCGTTCTACCCCGAATGGCTTGCAAATCCAGTACTGGTGAAGAAACCGAATGGGAAGTGGAGGACATGTGTGGATTTCACGGATCTCAATAAGGCATGTCCAAAGGATAGCTTCCCGCTGCCAAGAATTGATCAGTTGGTTGACGCGACGGCAGGGCATGCGTTGTTGAGTTTTATGGATGCATACTCCGGATACAATCAAATTCCGATGTATGGCCCCGATCAAGAACATACATCCTTTATTACAGACAGGGGGTTATACTGTTACATAGGAATGCCGTTTGGCTTGATTAACGCTGGCGCGACCTACCAGCGGCTGGTAAACATGATGTTCAAAGACCAAATCGGGAGAACCATGGAAGTGTATGTAGACGATATGCTGGTGAAATCTAAGGTGACAACTGACCATATCAAGCACCTGACGGAGATGTTTAATATCTTGAGGAGGTTTCGTATGAAATTAAATCCGCAAAAATGTGTGTTCGGCGTGGAATCGGGAAAGTTTCTCGGGTTCATTGTCAACCACAGGGGAATTGAGGCCAACCCCGCGAAGATCAAGGCATTGTTGGATATGAAGTCACCTACCAATGTAAAACAGGTGCAGAGTTTGACTGGGAGAATCGCCGCGTTAAATCGATTTGTTTCCAAGTCGTCTGATAGATGCAAGGAGTTTTTCAAGGCGATTAAATTAGCTGGGAAAGACTTTATATGGACGTCAGAATGTGAAGAGGCTTTCAAAAGAATCAAGGAGCAACTGGGACATCCTCCCATGTTGTCAAAGCCATTGGAGGGGGAAAATCTAATACTGTACCTCGCAGTGTCTGAATATTCGATCAGTGCGGTTCTGGTAAGAGAGGAAGACGGGCAACAATCACCAGTGTACTACGTGAGCAAGCGGTTACACGATGCGGAAACTCGCTACACAAGTATGGAGAAACTGGTTTACGCCCTGATTCTTGCGTCAAGAAAATTGCGGCCGTATTTTCAAGCCCATAGAGTTGAAGTTCGTACAGCATACCCGCTGCGGCAGGTCCTGCACAAACCAGAGTCATCAGGCAGAATGCTGAAATGGGCTGTGGAGCTGGGACAGTTTGATTTGGAATATGTGCCTCGAACAGCGATAAAAGGGCAAGCCTTAGCCGATTTCTTGCTGGAATTTGATTCTGAAATTGATGATAAAGCTTTGGTGATGCTATATCCACCTCATGCCGAGGAGTCTTTGGAGGAGTTTCCGCATCCTTGGTGGATCTTGCATGTGGATGGGGCGGTTAACAATGGAGGAGCAGGTGCGGGCATAGTACTTGTATCTCCGGAAGGCCACCACCTGATGAGTGCAATTCATTTCAAGTTTTATGCAACTAATAATGATGCGGAGTATGAGGCGCTGATTAATGGCCTGAAAATCGCTCTGGAAATGGGGGTGCGAAACTTAATTGCAAGAAGTGACTCAGAGTTGGTAGTGAATCAGGTGAATGGGGGATTTCAAGCGCGAGGCCCGCGAACAGAATTATACTTGAGATGTGTACAGCGCCTGATTGGAATGTTCAAAGAAGTTAGATTGGAATGCGTTCCGCGGGAGAAAAACAGTAATGCGGATGCTTTGGCAAAAATGGGGTCACAACAAGAGGCTGTGTTGTTAGGATCCATCCCTCTTGAAATCCAGGAGGTTCCTAGTATCCCAGAGATAGAAACTATGCAAGTGGATGAAGCTCCCAAAGAAACATGGATGACGCCCATTCTAGCTTACATTCGCAAGGGAACACTCCCCGAAGATAAGTTTATGGCTCGTCGACTCCGTTATCAAGCCGCAAGATATGTGATATACGATGAAGTCCTATACAAGAGAGGGTTCAACCAACCTCTACTCAGGTGTGTTGAAGAAGGAGAAGGAAATTACATCCTAAGAGAGGTGCATGAAGGAATCTGTGGCAATCACTCGGGGGGTAGCTCGTTGGCAATGAAAGTGTTGCGCCAAGGGTATTATTGGCCCACAATGAGAGAAGATGCTACAAATTTCGTCAAGGCATGTGATCGCTGCCAGCGCTTTGCAAACTACTCGTCTATGCCGGCTACACTCTTGACGCCTATGGCAAGCCCATGGCCGTTCGCCATGTGGGGAATCGATCTTATCGGAGAATTGCCGAAAGCTAAAGGAGACGTCAAATATGCAGTGGTTGCGGTCGATTACTTTACTAAATGGGCGGAAGCTATGCCACTGGCTACTATCACCGCAAAGAAAATCAGAGATTTTGTTTTCAACTCAATTGTATGCAGGTTTGGAATCCCTTACAAGCTGGTCTCCGACAATGGAAAACAATTTGATAGCAAGGAGTTGCGACAGTTATGTGAGGAGTTGAAAATCAAGAAGGAATTTGCGGCGGTCTATCATCCTCAAAGCAATGGACAAACAGAGGCTGTTAACAAAATAATAAAACATACTCTCAAAACCAAGCTGGAGGAACGTAAAGGGAATTGGCCTGAAGAACTCCCGAAGGTGATGTGGTCATACAACACTACACCGCGATCTACTACGGGAGAAACGCCGTTTATGCTGACTTACGGTTACGAAGCTATGGTCCCCGTGGAAGTTGGATCGGGATCACTTCGCAGGGATTATTACGGGAAAGAAGATGCTGAGGTTAATCAAAGGCTTCATTTAGATCTTTTAGAGGAGACGAGGGAAAATTCTCAGCTAAGGCTAGCAGCATATCAGCAGCGCGTCGCAAGGTATTATAACAAGAAGGTAAAAGGACAGTTGCTGAAGGTGGGGGATTTGGTACTTAGGAAAGTGATGCCAAATACAAAGAACCCCCAACATGGAGTGTTTGGAGCTAATTGGGAAGGACCGTACAGAATAAAGTCTATCCTGTGGAAGGGGACTTATCACCTTGAAGACATGGACGGGAAGCTAATTCCGCGAGCTTGGAATGCGGAACATCTCCGAAAGTATTACCAGTAAGGCGTGGCTTTGGCCCCTTGCGTATTTCTTTTATCATTTTGATTTATGCTCAGTTTATAGGCTAGAATTAAATAAATTCCTCCTAGCCTAGGGGGGTGGTGCATGTACTACTTACTCTGGGACTAGTTGAAGGGTCATTGTTCAGAAATAATTTCCCCACAGAGCATAGTAGCCGTGGGACTGGTGCACTTTTGACATCAGAGCGCATTATAAATAAAGTTTTGAAATTTTCAAAAATCTAACATATTTGCTCAATCTGCTTGGTCTCATGACGCGTCCTAAACGTAGGACGCGCCTTAATCTAGGGTTTTATATAAATGAAACACAAGAAAAATGTACTATTTTCAAGGACGCGCCCAAGTTATCTTGGTTGATGCTCCTTTGGACTGAATGTTACTATGATATTGACAACATAAGTAAAAAAGAAAAAGTGTTTGTCAAAGACGCGTCCTGCGGGAAGGATGATGTATTTTGGATCAAAGGTGAGGCGCGTCTTGAGTGATAGTTCTATGAGGATGTTAACTGAAGTAGTGGCTGCTAAAAGGATCAATAGAACTTGAGTAAAAATGTAACTAGGCAGTGTACTATTTCCAAGGACGCGCCCAAGTAGTATTGGTTGATGCTCATGATTTAAAAGCAAAAGCAAGTCCCTACCAAGGACGCGTCCTCCCTGAGATGAAATATTTCTGAGAAAACATTAAGGCATCAAACAGTTAGGACGCGCCCCGTCGTGCTTTGTGTCTTGGTTAAACACACAAGTACAGTATAATGTCGTGCTCGTATACTTTCCAAGACAAACAAAGACGCGTCCGACTAGAGAGGACGCGCCCATAATGGATATTTGCTTGACGGGAGTAAAAATAATAACAAGTTAATCAAAGGAGACGCGCCCTAAATATGAGGCGTGCCCATGTAAATGATCAGAAAAGAAGAGAGTGCAAGTGGATGAAGTTCAAAAATAGTCTTTACAATTTGCAAGGCTTCAAAGGGCCTGCGCCTTTAAGGATAGTTTAGAAAAAGTACATGAAAAACATACGACGCGTCCTAGGCAGCAGGCGCGTCTTGGGGCTTGTCCTGGTCATTTGCAGGGGGAGGTTGAGTTTGGAGTGGAGCAGGCTCAGGGGACGCGTCCTCCTCCTCTAAGCCTAGGAAAATCCTCTTGTTTTTGATGGAGTCTGCGGCCCTTACCCTGAAATCATTTACCCATATCTGGGTATCTGCATCAAACTTGGAGAATGTATACTCTGGGTCGTTGGCAATAAACCCAGAGCACCATTCCTCAAACCCAGCCTGGAAGCCGTGCTGGTAAACGAGCTTTTTCTCTTCTGTCCACCCATGCAGCCTATCATCATTCAGGATGTCGAGCTCCAGCTGCATGGTGGAGTTCAAGGTGATGACGTTGTCCATTTGTCTTTCCATTGCAGAGACATTGCCTTCCAAAACAGCTTTTTCTGTTTCTAGACGCGTCCTCTCTCCCTCCAGGCGCCTGATTTCAGTATCTTTTTCTTGTGTAAGCAGGGCAATGTGTTTTTCCAGAGATTTGACTTTGTCTTCGGCCTGGCACTTTGCAGTATCAGTAACTGCAAGACGCGCCCTGAGCCTTGCCGCCATGTTGGCACTCTGTCTGGCATGAAGGTGAAGCTCAGCAGCAGCCTTCACCATGGCTTGTTCTGTTTGTTGCTCCGTTCTGAAAGTCCAGCCTCTGACTTCCTCCTCTGAAAAATCCCCAACAGAGGACGCGCCCAGGTATCTGAGAACAAAGGATTGATCGTCAGGAATGATCTTTTGGCGTTTAGAAGGCGCGTCCTCTTCCTTCTCAGGAATGTCAAACACGGGAGCCTCAGTTATCTTTGGAGGAGGAGAAGGAGTTGCTGCAGGAGGTGGGGTTTTTGCCTGTGGATCAACTTTTGTAGGAGCCTGTTTCCTTGCCCTTAGTTTTTTAGAAGCCCCAATTGCGAATCCTTTGGGGAGTGAAGCCATATCTGCGGTATAAACATAAAAAGGAATTAGTTATGTGCAAAAAGACGCGTCCTGAAAGAAGGACGCGCCCATAACGTGATATAAAATCTACATGCAGGACAGATATGGATGAATGCAAAGATGTATAAATGGGTGTGAGAATGACGCGTCTTGCCTAAGACGTTTTCTGTGATAATGAGACACGCCCGGGGGGTAGGGCGCGTCCAAAGTGATAATGCATATATAGTAACGTTTATAGGTCAAGCTAAATATGACGCGTCCTAAAGTCGTGACGCGTCTTATATATAATGATTTCTTACCTTGCTCTAAATCCACTTTCTTGTTGACGTCTGGCTGAATAATTTCTGTGGCTTGGAGCCCTTTGGATTTTTCAGAAGCGGTGAGGATGGGTTTCCCATTGTGGAAATCTCGAAATTTGCAGAGAGAACCCACTCGTGGGGACAAAGCTCCTATTTTCTTCAAATTCTCTTCGGTAATCATGTCTCTGAGGTTGAAATGTTTTTCGGCATACTGCAAAACCTTCTCTGCTCTCTTCTTCTTCTTTCCCGTAAGCTCTTTCTGGGTCCTTTTGTCTAAAAAAAGGAATGATAGGTTACAACAAGGAAAATAAAGAAAAGGATTATAAAAGGGAAGGCGCGTCTTGAAAGTGAGGACGCGTCCAGAGCATTGAACTCACTTGGTTCCAAATTGAAGCGAACGCGCGTCCTTTTGACGTCATAAATGTAGAAAAATGGTTCCTTCCAGTCTCTCTCGTGGCTAATTTTGCCTTCATTAAATCCTTTGTTGTTCAACCATTTGTTGACTACCAGAAAATGGTACCCGGGAATTGATTTCCTGATGCTGTAAAAGAAGCTGAACTCTTTCATTGAGGGCGCGCCCAACCTCAAATTATGGTACATAATGTACAGAGCCCAGGCTAGTTTATATGAATTTGGTGATAGTTGGACTGGAGCCACGTCGTACCATTTCAGAATTCTCTTAATGAATGGATGTAAGGGCGCGCCCACGCCTAGGGAAATCAGCTTTGGAGTAAGCACCATTCGGGGGATCCTTTGATTCCCGACGTTAAAAATATGCGGCCTCATGGTTCGAAGAGGGCGCGCCCAGATGCCCTCCATGTCATAGTACTTCATGTGCCATTGAATTTCCCAGTCGGTTGCAGTTGAGTCAAGAGCTACGCATGCCAGCTTACCCTCTCTTTTCCTTCTGGCATTCTTCTCTGCTTCAGTAAGGGTACCGAGCCTCGCCCAGTCACAATCTATTTCCACATCTGAAGGTTCCCAATGCTTTAGGGGAGGATCAGATTTTTGAGGAGATATGGGATATGTCTCAGGATCAGGAATCCTTCTTTCGAATTCGCTTACACTGTGTGGGGACAAGTCTTCGGAAGGAGCCGCGCCCTGGGAAGATGACGCGTCCTGCGTGTTTGACGCGTCTATATCAGAAATAGCCATTCTTTGAGGTTTTTGGCTTGTAGTAGGGATAATTTCGTCGTCCGTCCAATCTTCGATGGCAGCCCTTGAATGGAGAATTGGAGTTCTTTGCCTTTTGACTCCCTTCTTTTCCATTCTTGAAATTATGGGAACATGGTCCATGGAGTCAGAGCTAGAATCAGACATTATTGAGTTTTTTGATTTGAGAGAACGGAAGACGCGTCTTTCTGCTCTAAGGAAGGAATTCGTCCTGTGGATGTTGGGAAAGTCGGGGTTAAAGGAGATCAGGTGTGGGGAATAGGTTCCAATACGCTTGTTGAGTGCTTTAAACGGGTGAAATGGTGAAGAAGAAGACGCGTCCTCCAGCTGCAAAAGAATGAATAAAAATTTGAGGACGCGTCCATTTTTTTTTAAAAATAAAAAAAAGAAAAGAAAAGGAAAGATGGAAGAAGGATATTGGGAGGGCGCGTCCTGAAAATCCACCGCAGGGGGGTGTGCTACAATGACGCGTCCTAATAAACCTTTGGCCCTATATTACCCTTGTTTGGGATAACTTGAACTTGTCTTAAATCAGAAAATACAGGACGCGTCCTAACGGGAAGACGCGTCCTACATGATTATGATAGCGGAATGTTAATCGACTGTTGGCAGTTTGGGGAAAATATGACGAAATTCTAGAAATATGTTGTTGGGAGATCAGGGAAGCTAAACATGTTATATTTACCTATACATACATATATACATACAAGCAGACATGAAGAACAGTTTATATGAGCATGGAGTATACGAATAGTTTCTTGCTCATTAAGATTAATGTATTCAGTCAAATAAAGAAATGAGAGGAAATTTGTGTACCTTTTGAGTTGAGGAATGAGTTGAGCTAAAAAAGTAGGGGAATGGTTGAACAGATCACCGGAATGTGGCCCTCGAAGCTCCTGTTTAACGATGCGGCAATGGCGGTTGTGTGTGAGAGAGAGAGATGATGGTGGTGGTATGATGGAGATTAGAGTATTTATAGAAGGATGATCCTATGGACGACAGCTGTACCCCGCATGCAGAAAGTAAGGGCAGGACGCGTCTTTAGGCTACGACGCGTCCGATTGTTTTGAGCCAACTTTTGGTACTGGGATTTAAGGATAAAACTTCCAATTTTGTTTTTAACTGCAAATGGAAGTTGGGGGGTAGTTGTTATGCCCAAAATTTGGCATTGAGATTGATTCGGGTCAAATGCGGCTTACAGACAGTCAAACCCGATATTGCATTGTGGAAGA
Source organism: Apium graveolens (assembly GCF_009905375.1). NCBI lineage: Eukaryota > Viridiplantae > Streptophyta > Magnoliopsida > Apiales > Apiaceae > Apium > Apium graveolens. The sequence goes on along the minus strand of NC_133651.1, from coordinate 205,112,555 downwards.
GAGGACGCGTCCAGTACCTTAGGACGCGCCTACTTTGGAAGAAATAAGTTACAAAGCGAGAAGAGTGCATGGTCAAGGGAGGACGCGCCCAGAATTTATGGACGCGCCAATGTTTATGAAAATGCTTGGCAGATGGAATCTTATGGTGATGGGCGCTCTAGGGCGCGTCTAAGTTAGCGAGGACATGTCATAGGAGGCGAAATGCTGTGTATGATGGTTTAGAGGGGATGTTGCAAGTTTGATGAGGTTAAGGACGCGCCCAAAGCTCTAGGACGTGTCCTGTGATTTTGATTGCTATAAAGAACGATTGATGAGGAAACAGGTTTTGATCTGTGGGAGTTAGGACGCGCCCAATTAGAAAGGACGCGTCCTGAGTTTGATCTGTGTACATTTGATGTTGAGTTCAAGACAAAGCTTGCATGGAAAGGAGCGATGGAGGATTATTTTTACTAATGTGTTTGTTGCAGGTACTCTATGAAGAATTCCCTCCTTGAGATGGTCAAGGAGGGGGATGTCCGTGAAAAGCTTGAAGGCCTCCAGGGGTATGCCTGATGATTGAAGGCCTCCTCCTGTATTCAACGGGTGTCCTCGTTGGGGATGTGGGGTTTACTTTGGTGTGTGCTTTGGGAGCTCTGTTCTTGTATTCAACGGGTGTCCTCGTTGGAGAACTTTGGAGTCATCCTGCACTTTGCACCCAAGAGCTTGGGATCACCTGTCCTGCTATCTGGTGGGTTATCCTCATTCGGGGGACAGGGACGCGTCTGGCACTTGGGGTGAACCGCGGCTATACCTGCGTTCGTAAATCAAGGGAGATAGCTGTAGCGGAGTGTTATCCTTGCGCAGGGAGATGCACTATCCGTGAAGTCCTACGATTACGGACGAGCCTTGGGCCTTTGCGGTTGGGCCTCATAGTTGGACATTCCTAAAGCTAGCAGAAGATGGATATCGGATGGGCTTCTACTGGGCTTAGGAGTAAGAAGTCTCAACGCGTTAGACTTCTTGTTCTACGAGAACTACGTCAGGCTTGATCCCTATATAAAGGGTACGTAGGCACATTGAGAGGGTAAGAAGTTGAGAGCTGATAAGAGAGCCACCACTTACTCTGATCAATCTCAGCCTAAAACAACCACAATCAACCATACACCGCTTAAGTTTCCGGCAAAGAACCACCGTCACAGATCTTAATTCCGGCGAGAAACCTCAATCTTTGTTGATACCAAATTCCTCCGTCAACATTCATCCTTGGAGGTTTTACATATTCGGGCATGTCTATAGGTAGTCTGCGACATGTAAATAACTGAGGTGTTTTCAGCATTTATATAGATGGTATCCGGAATATAGATAATTGAGATGCAGTTTCTCCAATGTGAGTTTATGTGATTGGTGTTTTTGGACTAACAACAGTTTTTATATAATATGGTCAATTGTGAAGTGATTTTGGTGCAGTTTGGATAGTTTGAAATGTTTATGATTTCCTTTTTAGCTTTAAAATTTTTGAAATCCTGTATGATAAATAGCGAGGAAACAAATCATTTACTTATTTACAGTATGTAATTTATTTTACAGGCCGATTGTATCCGCGGTTGGGTGTAAAGGTAAAAAAAAATAGCTTTGTTATTTC